>NC_088850.1:0-2500 GCF_904066995.2 Poecilia reticulata | reverse complement strand
GCCTGGATGTCTCTGCCTGGATGTCTCTGCCTGGATGTCCCAGCCTGGATGTCTCTGCCTGGATGTCCCAGCCTGGATGTCTCTGCCTGGATGTCTCTGCCTGGATGTCCCAGCCTGGATGTCTCTGCCTGGATGTCTGTGCCTGGATGTCTCTGCCTGGATGTCTCTGCCTGGATGTCTCTGCCTGGATGTCTGTGCCTGGATGTCTCTGCCTGGATGTCCCAGCCTGGATGTGTCTGCCTGGATGTCTCAGCCTGGATGTGTCTGCCTGGATGTCTCAGCCTGGATGTCCCAGCCTGGATGTCTCTGCCTGGATGTCTCAGCCTGGATGTCCCAGCCTGGATGTCTCTGCCTGGATGTCCCAGCCTGGATGTCCCAGCCTGGATGTCTCTGCCTGGATGTCTGTGCCTGGATGTCTCTGCCTGGATGTCTCAGCCTGGATGTCCCAGCCTGGATGTCTCTGCCTGGATGTCCCAGCCTGGATGTCTCTGCCTGGATGTCTGTGCCTGGATGTCTCTGCCTGGATGTCTGTGCCTGGATGTCTCTGCCTGGATGTCCCAGCCTGGATGTCTCTGCCTGGATGTCCCAGCCTGGTTCTGCAGGCCTGGATGTCTCTGCCTGGATGTCTGTGCCTGGTTCTGCAGGCCTGGATGTCTCTGCCTGGATGTCCCAGCCTGGTTCTGCAGGCCTGTATGTCTCTGTTGCTCCAGGCCCGGATTTCAAATTCGTACGGAACCTAGGCAAACTATATACTGGAAGAACCGGGCGAGTCCCAGGAGTGCCCCGGTGGTCTCCGATTTCGCCTAGGACGTTCCCCCGATTTTTAACGAATTTTTAAGCGATTTTCGCCAAAGCGGTCCCATTCGGTCCCCCGAAAAAGCGGTCAAAACGGACGGGAACCCTGGCATGTCATACCCCGATGGAACCGGGCGAGTCCCAGGAGTGCGCTGGTGGTGTCCGATTTGCTCCAGGACCTTCCTACGATTTTTAACGAATGTTTAAGCGATTTTCGCCAAAGCGGTCCCATTCGGTCCCCCGAAAAAGCGGTCAAAACGGACGGGAACCCTGGCATGTCATACCCCGATGGAACCGGGCGAGTCCCAGGAGTGCGCTGGTGGTGTCCGATTTGCTCCAGGACCTTCCTACGATTTTTAACGAATTTTTAAGCGATTTTCGCCAAAGCGGGTCCATTCGGTCCGCTTTCGCGGAAAAAAATGCACTTTTTCGGTAAAAACGCACCATGGCCCGATAGTCCGGAGTCCGGGGAACAGCCCCGTGCCATCCGTTTCCTTCTACCGCAAAGAACGACCGAGATATTAGCACCGGAAGGTCCGGTGCACACTAAAATGTCCGGTCTTTTTTACTTTCACTTTCGCCCATGAAACTCGCCGAGGGTATTGCGTCACCTTACCCGTCAAAACACTGCCGGAACGATATGAGAAGAGAGTTGGAAAAGAGGGACTTAGAAGAAAAATGGGAAAGTGAGGTCTTAGAAAATTATATTTTCGGAAACCTGGATGTCTGGCGAGCCTATCTAAGCAGGTTTCAGCCCTCTTTTCCCCCATTTTAGTGCATTTTGAGCGGTTTTAAAAAAAAAAGTCTGCCTTTTCTCTGGAGAACCGGGGCTTTGGCCGACATGTCTCAGATTTGGCCGGTGAGTCTGCTGGGTCCTTCCGACGGGCCTGGAGGTTCTCTGGCTCGCCCCGGAGCTCTGTGGAAGGCAGGACAGAGCGGCAAGGACACCCTGGGCCCAGGCCGAAGGCGGTGTGCTCTGAGCGGACTCCGGTCCGCCCGGGGTCCCGCTGGAGGTCCTGGAGCTCCAGTGGATGTCTCCCACGCACACTTACACACACACAACCGACCGAACAGCACACGTGGCCTGCCATGAAGGGCTCCCGCCGGCCCTGGTGCTCTCAAGCACTGGCGCTTCGGCGAAGGGTTCCTCCAACCTTGCAGGTTCGCCTCTAGACCCGGGTACTGACAGTCTGTGGTACGGTACAAATGTGGCCTGCCATGAAGGGCTCTCGCCGGCCCTGGTGCTCTGAAGCATTGGCGCTTCGGCGAAGGGTTCCTTCAGCCTTGCAGGCCCGTCTCCTGACCCGTGCAGACGCGGGTCTGGAGGCATGTATGCCCGACCCCACCCGCTCCAGCCCGCGGTCGTACCATCGGTAGCGAGACCGAGACGTCCCGTCTGTCCCAGCCGTCTTTCACTGGTCCATCGCCGGTCGGTTCCAGTTGGGTATCGTTTGGGGGTGGAACCGGCCTCCGCAAGCGGCGGTGGCTCCAGGAGATCATAGAGTTTCTCAAACCCTGACGACGCACGACCTTTCGAGATGCATGCCCCGCGCCTCGGAGCCGGAAGTCGGCGGGCTCTCCTCCGGATAAAGCGCGCACCCACGCGGTGCGTCGCCGGAGCAACCTTCCGTCACCGGCCTGCCTAGTAGCATATGCTTGTCTAAAAGATTGAGCCACTGAGAGACCAGAGCTGCTGCGGCGTTGG
>NC_088849.1:27543621-27625414 GCF_904066995.2 Poecilia reticulata | reverse complement strand
AGGAACTATAGCGTCTGACACTTGGTGTCAGGAACTATATCCTCTGACATCTGGTGTCAGGAACTTTAGTCTCTGAAATTTGGTGTCAGGAACGCTCTGCAGGCTATAGCCTCTGACATCTGGTCAGCTTACTCTACAGGTGTCAGGAACTATAGCCTCTGACATCTGGTGTCAGGAACTATAGCCTCTGACATTTGGTGTCAGGAACTATAGCCTCTGACACCTGGTGTCAGGAACTATAGCCTCTGACACCTGGTGTCAGGAACTATAGCCTCTGACATCTGGTGTCAGGAACTATAGCCTCTGACACCTGGTGTCAGGAACTATAGCCTCTGACATCTGGTGTCAGGAACTATAGCCTCTGACATTTGGTGTCAGGAACTATATCCTCTGACACCTGGTGTCAGGAACTATATCCTCTGACACCTGGTGTCAGGAGGGACAGCGGCTGACACCTGGTGTCAGGAACTATAGCGTCTGACACTTGGTGTCAGGAACTATAGCCTCTGACACCTGGTGTCAGGAACTATAGCCTCTGACATTTGGTGTCAGGAACTATAGCCTCTGACACCTGGTGTCAGGAGGGACAGCTGCTGACACCTGGTGTCAGGAACTATAGCCTCTGACATTTGGTGTCAGGAACTATAGCCTCTGACATTTGGTGTCAGGAACTATAGCCTCTGACATTTGGTGTCAGGAACTATAGCCTCTGACATTTGGTGTCAGGAACTATAGCCTCTGACATTTGGTGTCAGGTGGGACAGCAGCTGACACCTGGTGTCAGGAACTATAGCCTCTGACATCTGGTGTCAGGAACTATAGCCTCTGACATCTGGTGTCAGGAACTATAGCCTCTGACATCTGGTGTCAGGAACTATAGCCTCTGACATCTGGTGTCAGGAACTATAGCCTCTGACATCTGGTGTCAGGAACTTTAGCCTCTGACATCTGGTGTCAGGAACTATAGCCTCTGACATCTGGTGTCAGGAACTATAGCCTCTGACATCTGGTGTCAGGAACTATAGCCTCTGACATCTGGTGTCAGGAACGTTAGCCTCTGACATCTGGTGTCAGGAACTATAGCCTCTGACATCTGGTGTCAGGAACTATAGCCTCTGACATCTGGTGTCAGGAACTATAGCCTCTGACACCTGGTGTCAGGAACTATAGCCTCTGACATCTGGTGTCAGGAACTATAGCCTCTGACATCTGGTGTCAGGAACTATAGCCTCTGACATCTGGTGTCAGGAACTATAGCCTCTGACATGTGGTGTCAGGTGGGACAGCAGCTGACACCTGGTGTCAGGAACTATAGCCTCTGACACCTGGTGTCAGGAGGGACAGCAGCTGACACCTGGTGTCAGGAACTATAGCCTCTGACACCTGGTGTCAGGAACTATAGCCTCTGACACCTGGTGTCAGGAACTATATCCTCTGACACCTGGTGTCAGGAGGGACAGCGGCTGACACCTGGTGTCAGGAACTATAGCGTCTGACACTTGGTGTCAGGAACTATAGCCTCTGACATTTGGTGTCAGGAACTATAGCCTCTGACATCTGGTGTCAGGAACTATAGCCTCTGACATCTGGTGTCAGGAACTATAGCCTCTGACATCTGGTGTCAGGAACTATAGCCTCTGACATCTGGTGTCAGGAACTATATCCTCTGACATCTGGTGTCAGGAACTATAGCCTCTGACATCTGGTGTCAGGAACGTTAGCCTCTGACATCTGGTGTCAGGAACTATAGCCTCTGACATCTGGTGTCAGGAACTATAGCCTCTGACATCTGGTGTCAGGAACTATAGCCTCTGACACCTGGTGTCAGGAACTATAGCCTCTGACATCTGGTGTCAGGAACTATAGCCTCTGACACCTGGTGTCAGGAACTATAGCCTCTGACATCTGGTGTCAGGAACTATAGCCTCTGACACCTGGTGTCAGGAACTATAGCCTCTGACACCTGGTGTCAGGAGGGACAGCGGCTGACACCTGGTGTCAGGAGGGACAGCGGCTGACACCTGGTGTCAGGAACTATAGCCTCTGACACCTGGTGTCAGGAACTATAGCCTCTGACACCTGGTGTCAGGAACTATAGCCTCTGACACCTGGTGTCAGGAACTATAGCCGCTGACACCTGGTGTCAGGAACTATAGCCGCTGACACCTGGTGTCAGGAACTATAGCCGCTGACACCTGGTGTCAGGAACTATAGCCTCTGACACCTGGTGTCAGGAGGGACAGTCGCTGACACCTGGTGTCAGGAGGGACAGCGGCTTACACCTGGTGTCAGGAACTATAGCCGCTGACACCTGGTGTGAGGAACTATGGCCGCTGACACCTGGTATCAGGAACTATAGCCGCTGACACCTGGTGTCAGGAACTATAGCCGCTGACACCTGGTGTCAGGAACTATGGCCGCTGACACCTGGTGTCAGGAACTATAGCCGCTGACACCTGGTGTCAGGAACTATAGCCGCTGACACCTGGTGTCAGGAACTATAGCCGCTGACACCTGGTGTCAGGAACTATAGCCGCTGACACCTGGTGTCAGGAACTATAGCCTCTGACACCTGGTGTCAGGAACTATAGCCTCTGACATCTGGTGTCAGGAACTATAGCCTCTGACACCTGGTGTCAGGAACTATAGCCTCTGACACCTGGTGTCAGGAGGGACAGCTGCTGACACCTGGTGTCAGGAGGGACAGCGGCTGACACCTGGTGTCAGGAGGGACAGCGGCTGACACCTGGTGTCAGGAACTATAGCCTCTGACACCTGGTGTCAGGAACTATAGCCTCTGACACCTGGTGTCAGGAACTATAGCCTCTGACACCTGGTGTCAGGAACTATAGCCGCTGACACCTGGTGTCAGGAACTTTGGCCACTGACACCTGGTGTCAGGAACTATAGCCTCTGACTCCTGGTGTCAGGAAGGGTTAGGGTTGGGGTTTGGGTTCAAGGTAAGGGATCCGAGATACAAGAGAAATTGCACCTCCTTCTCCCCTCCTCTTACCCTCTTCCCTTCCCCAGGTTTGCACGTGCACGTCATGTCGGGGACCCCCCATGTGGAGTCTACCTCTCATTAAGACCTCTGGGAATCAATGTGTCCAGCTTGTGGATCCACAGTCTTTCAGCTCTTCTCCGCTGAGCCGTAGTCCAGTTCGGGTCGCACTCCAACACTAATGTTGAAATGGACTCCCATCCATGGTCTATGAAGTGCTTCACTAGGGGCAGACTGGTATTTTTGCGTCTTTGATTATTATGTCTGTGTTGGGTGAAGCGGGTAAGAAGACTATTACCCGTTTCACCCACATAATTAATCTTACAAATTAGACAGGTTATTAGATAAACACAGTTTTTGGATTTTGGGTTGCCAGATTTATCTAATTTAAAGACTGTGTTATTAAATTTGTTCTGCACCCAGTGAAGTTGTTTAAAGAAACCACTGTGACCTTTGACCCTAGGGGTCTTCAAAGGTCTCACCTCAGCGAAGACCAGGAAATCCCTCAGATTCTTATTTCTTTTGTAAGCCGCAATTATTCTGTAATTTGGAAGTAAGGCAGTTTCCGATTGGAATTTAGTAAAATTCTGTTTGATGTTATAAATGAATCTTCCAGCTGAGGAGGAGAATGTCGTGATCAGTGGGATCATTGGTGACGGGTTTGGGGGTCTGGACTCTAAGAAGCTCCTCCTGCATGCTCTCAGGAAGGTTCTGGAATATCTTCTTTTGGTGAGAGCAGAAAACAGAGTTCTGGTGGCCTCCTCAAAATCTGTTGTCTTTGTGCAGATTCTGTGAAATCTGAGCAGCTGAGATTTAATGAGGCCAGCATATGTGTGTTTTGGGTGGTGGCTTGTTTTGAATAAAAGAGCATGTGTATCTGTAGGTTTGAAAAAAACTTTTATGTCTAATTTGTGTGTCGTGTCAAAATTTTCTGATTTGTAAGTGGTGGTGTCCAGGAAGTCAACCGCTTTAACGCTGGTAGTGGACTTGACCTTAATGGATGGATTGTAAGTATTGAGGTGTTGGAGGAATTCCTGGAAGTCTTCCTTCGAGTGCGGCCAGACGCCCCATAAGTCGTCCAGGTAACGGAGGAAGTGCAGCGGTTTTTTCCTACATGTATTTAGGGCCCCCTCTTCCCAATTTGCCATAAAAATATTGGCATAGGCGGGTGCAAATTTTTTGCCCATAGCTGTTCCTTTAATTTGAAGGAAGAACTGCCCGTCGAAAACAAAGTCGTTCCTCTTCAAATTTATTTCTAATAGTTGTATGAGCTCACGATCTGGCCTCCTCGAATCTGGATATTTCAATAAGGTGTTTTTAATGCATCTAATTCCTTCTTCTATATCAATATTAGTGTACAAACTGTCGATGTCAATGGTAAATAAAATAGAGTCCTGAGGTAGAGAAATTAATTTTATCTTTTCAACAAAATCATAGGTGTCTTTTATGTAGCTTCTATGCAAAATAGATAGAGGGTATAGATAGTAGTCAATAAACTCTGCCGTGCGGTAGGTTTCGGTTTCACAGTCAGAGACAATGGGCCTCCCCGGTGGGATTTCATTTTTTTTTGGACCATTGATTAGGGTCTTTGTGTATTTTGGGAAGTAGATAAAATCTTCTCATTCTGGGTTCCGGGGGGCCACGCAGGTAAGATTTCTGTTTTGTATTAATAAATTTCTTTTTGTGTAAGTCATTTAATATTTTAGTTACTAGGGGGATTGTGTCCAGGTAGATAGGAGCGTCCAATTTTTTGTAGTATGTTTGGTTATATAATTGTTTGTGTCCTTCCCAGAGATATTGTTCTCTGTCCAGGATGACTATGGAGCTGCCCTTATCGGCCGGTTTAAGAACAATATTGTTGTTTGTCATTAATTAAGTGCTTTTAACTCTTCTATTTTTAGGTTAGGTATAGTTTTAGTGAATCTGAATTCTGTGTCCAAATAGGTGAGATCCTTGGAGATTAATTCTTCCACCTCAGGAGGGAGAGAAGTGATTGGAGGAGACCAGTCGGACTCAGGCATAAAGGGTAAGTTGTTATTCTGATTATCTGTATCCTCATCTTTATAATAAGTGGCTAGTTTGATCCTTCTATGGTATTTTTGTAAATCCAACCTCATTTGTATTTTAACTTCCTTCGATTTATTATTGCCCTTAGAGGGAACGAAGGTCAGACCCCTGTTTAAAAGGGAGCGCTGTGCATCACCAAGAATGAATGTTTTAGAAAGATTACATATGTTGTTATTTACAATCTCAGAGTGCCCCTCTTGCTTAGGCAAGCTTTTGGAGCCATCTATTTTAGCCACTGGCTCCAGTGGTTGAAGATGCGAGCCGCAGTAACCTTTGACCAGTGGATGTTATCCCTGGTAACTCTGAAAGCTTGTCTCTCTAGTGTTGGGATATGTCCGCTCAGCTGTGCAATATTAATATTCATATGGGTGAGAGTCACCTGTTGTTGGAGGGGTAATGTCAGGGAGAAGTTTATCGCTGGGATAAAGATCTCCGCGTTGGGGCACTTCACCCTAGCCGCTCTCAGTGCCGTTCTCATTTCCCTGACAGCCGCTCGTTTATCCCTCTGAGCCCGGTGGTTGATCCCTATGGAGAGGATCAGTCGCTCGACGTTGTCCATCACCGGTGCTCTCTCAAACAGGTGGGTCAGGTGCCTCCATTTTGCACCAGGGAAGCTGTTCACCTGTAAATCTGAGTTAGTCCAGTCTGGGAACTTAGCCACATTAGAGTCCCCCAGAATAACACATTTTTTATCCAAGTTGAGGGACCAGTGGCGTGTTTTGTTAAGAAAACCCCTGTCTGTCTGCAACGGTTATCTTAGCTGGTGGTAGAGCTGTCGATCCAGTCGTGGAGGGTCCCGAAGCTGCAGGAGACGTCTTCCTTTCCGTGTTGAAGGTGAGGCGTCTTTGGGTGCTTATCGCCAGTCTGCTCTGGAGGGGAACCACTCTAGGTCTCAGTGAGTATCGTGTCAACTCATGTGTAGAGGGGGAGGTCTGGCCATAGGGGAGACCCGACGCAGCTGTAGTCGAACCCCTTTTGACCTCTTCCTGGATGAGGTCAGAGATGCTGCTGATGTCTTCCTCGTTGGCAGAGACTGCTGCCACTGACGATTGGGAGGGAGGAGGAGCAGGTAGGTGAGGAGGGGCCCCCAGAGCCATCCTCGAAGATGCAGAGGTCGTGTCCTTGAAGGAGATCGAGGGTCTCTGCTGGCGTTGAGGAAGAGGGGTGGCGTCTTCTAGTCGTGCTGAAGGAGGAGGAGGGGTCATGGTTTATCTATCCTCACCTTGTTTAGATGTCGGTGACCAGTCTTGACGGATGGGCTCCGTCATGGTCGCTGTGGTGGTCTTGGCCGGACTGGGGGATGAGGGGGGTGCCGTAGGAGATGCAGGTAAGGTTGGGTATCTCAGAGGGGAGTCATCTAGTACATCCTCTCTTTCCACAGTCTGGTTCTGTTGCCCTGGCTGGTTCATAAGAGATGAAGATGGGGGGTGGGGGGAGGGGGGGGAGATAGGGAGAGAGGGGCAGAGTCTGCAGAGGCTGAGGATGAGGGGGAGGAAGATTATGTTGGAGGAGCCATTCTTCTCTCCCTCGTAACAAGGTAAGTCTGGACATCCTCTGCCGTTTCAACCTTAAACCTCCTGCCCAAGTTTCTTTTAGCCCACTTGATGGCCACCTCAAGTGGAGCTTCGAGATCACCCCCGAAGCTCAGGAGAATCTGTTTCTCAGCTACCTGGATCTCAGCATAATGTTGCCACAGAATGATGATCGTAGTATGTCCCCAGTTTTTAGCATTACCCTTTATTAAGCTAAGCGTTTTGTTAGTGGGGTGGGCAGGTTTGATAGTGGAAGTCAAATTCAGTGTGATCCGCTGAATAGCGGGTGGGAAGCGGTCATTTGTTGACACATTCTTTAAAGGGTGTGTCGCCTAGGGTTAGGGTAGGGTTAGGGTTAGGAAACTCATATTTATTCTGCCCCCTTCGGGGAACAGGAGGTGCACGGTCCTTCCCTCTCCACGTCCCAGCACTTCGTCCCCCATTGTATCTATGTCCTTCATAATGTCTGTCATTGTCCCAATCATTTCGTCTCCACATGTTTTTGTTTTATTTTGCCAAGTAGCCTTTATTTCCTAATCAATAATCCTTTTTATGTGTTGTGTTATGTATAATAAGGGTATGTTTTTATTTTTATTTCTTAAGTTTTGTATGTTTATACTTTTTTGTGTTTTAATAGTTTTATAATTTTTTTAGATTTTTTATTTTTCAAAAAAAAATGAACTAAAATGAACTGAATTTTATGTAAAAAAATAATAAAGAAAAAAAGGAAAAATTAAGGAAAAGTAGGTGGAAAGAATTTTTTAAAATTATTTATGATGTGCCCTATCGCGACGTTTCAACAGTTTTCCTGTCTTCTTCAGGCAGGGCACACAGAGGTCAAGTTTCTGTATTGTGGCTGCAACATTCGGCTCACCAGAGAGTGAATGAGAGGAGCTCCTTGTCCCCTATATATAGTCTCCTCCTCCACAAGGCTCCTCCCACTTCGTTGGCCTTTGTTCCAACATGCCCTCTTGCACAATTTATTGTAAATGTCTTTTTTTGTATTTAAATTTTCTTTTTTTCTTTTCAATGAATTTGTTTAATTAATCTTTATATAGGAATTATTTTTTTTATTATTTTAAAGAGGTTTTAAATTAAATCATAAAGGAAAAATGAAAAGAACGGCGTTTTGAAAGATAAAGGTCAAAGAGGTTAGGTTTAGAAAAAAGATCTAGGGTAAGATATAGATAAGTCGGGTCAAAGAGGTTAGGTTTTAGGGAAAAGTTCTAAGGTAGGCCATAGAGAAGTAAAATAGAGGGACGCGTCAAAGGTTAGGGTTAGAAAAAAATATCTAGGGTATAGAAAAGCAGGGTCAAAGGTCAAACGGGTAAAAGATGTAGGTTAGAAGAAAGGGTAAAGGTGGATTAGGATGAAAGGTCAAAGGTCAGTTAGAGAAGATGTTGGGTAAAAAAGAAAAGAAAAATTTGTTCAAATAAAAGGGAAGAAAAAAACATTTTTATTAAAAGTTGATGTTGTGTAATAAAGTCATCTTTTCTTGTAAACTAAGGTTTACTTGAATCCTCTCTTTTTGTTATGGTTTCTTTCTCGTTTTTTATTTTTTGTTTAATCCCGTAGGACTCTTTGTGTTAAGTAAATCCATCTCCTCTCCCATTTTTTCCTTCTGTGTCCGTCCAAGCCGGATTACTTTGAAGGCCTGAAATTTTAACTGAATCCCAGTCATGATTAATAAAATGTTTAACCAAATCTGTGTCTGCTTCTTTTTTATTTTTAATGTTGTACTTATGTTGCCATATTCTTGTTGCCAATGTATTTTTAGTTTCCCCAATGTATTGTTTGCCACATTTAGAACAAATAATAATGTAAATGCAATTTTTAGATTGTGGGTGAAATTTCTGGCTTATTTTAAATATTGTGCCATTAGTGTTGTTTTTTTTACATAATTTAAATTCTTAAAGATATTTTGTAGTAGTTTTGGTGTAGTTTCTTGTATTGGTTGAAGTTTTGCTTTTACCAAAATTAAATTAATTAAATTAATTTCTCTACCTCAGGACTCTATTCTATTTACTATTGACATTGACAGTTTGTACACCAACATTGACATAGATGAAGGAATTGGTTGCATTAAAAAAATATTTTTGAAATATCCAGATTCGAGGAGGCCAGATCGTGAATTAATACAACTATTAGAGATCAACCTGAAAAGGAATGATTTTGTGTTTGATGAAAACTTCTTCCTGCAGATTAAGGGCACAGCCATGGTAAGAAATTTGCACCTGCATATGCAAATATATTCATGGCTGACTGGGAGGAGAGTGCTCTTAACACCTGCAGAAAGACTCCCCTGTTCTACTACAGGTATCTGGATGATATCTGGGGGGTCTGGACTCACTCTGAAGCAGAATTTAATGAGTTCCTCCATCACCTAAACACACATAATCCATCCATAACGGTCAAGTCTAGCACGAGCGTTAAAGCCGTGGACTTTCTGGACACAACCACATTTAAAGGAACAAATTTTGACACAACACATAAATTGGATATTAAAGTTTTTTTCAAAGAAACAGACACACATGCCCTTTTATTTAAAACAAGTTATCATCCAAGGCACACTTATGCCGGCCTCATTAAGTCACAACTCCTCAGATTCCACAGAATATGCACGCAGAAAACAGACTTTGAGGAGGCAGTTAAGATCCTGTTTTCTGCACTTACCAAGAGAGGATACTCCAGAACCTTCCTCAGGGCATGTAGGAAGAACTTCCTGGAGTCCAGACCCCCCGATCCATCTCCAATGATTCCTCTGATTACTACTTTCACCACTTCAGCAGGTAAATTTGTGTATAACATCAAACAGAACTTTGCTAAATTCCAATCAGAAGCCTCTTTACTACAAAACTACAAAATAATTGCGGCCTACAAAAGAAACAAAAATTTGAGAGACTTCCTGGTTAGAGCTGAAGTGAAGCCGCTGGAGAAACCGAAGGTCAAAGGTCAGAGTGAATTTTTCAGGCAGTTGAATTGGGTACAAAACAAATACAATAACACAATTTTCAAATTGGACCAATTAGGACACCCTAAATTAAAAAATTGTGTTTATTTGATTACATGTCGAATCTGTAAAATCAATTATGTGGGCGAGACGGGAAACACCCTCCTCACCCGTTTCGCCCAACACAGACATAATATCCAAAAACAAAAAAAGACCCATGTGCCCCTAACTCAACATTTCATCAGACACGACTGGACCTCTGTCTCGGCCCTGGTGCTGGAATGTAATCCAGCATGGTCTCCAGCCCAGAGGAGGAGAGCTGAAAGGCTCTGGATCCGCAGGCTGGACACCAGAATCCCCAGAGGTCTGAATGAGAGGTAGATTCCGATGTGGATCCTCCCGGCGGAACGTGCCAGTGCACTTGGGTGGGGAAGAGGGTGAGAGGAAGTGGGTCATGGGACCAATACTTTGGTTCCTGACCTTTGACCCTAAACCCTAACCCTGCTCCAACCCGCAACTCACGTCCTAACCAATTTTATTAAATTCTAACCCTAATCTATTGTTTTTTATTTAAATTTATTATTTTATAATCTTATTTCCCTTTTGGTTCCTCCCTTTTAGTTCAATACCATAAGTTTCAGTTTCCAACGAAGTCACGAAGGGAGGTGACCTTACAGTTGGGGGCGGAGCCTTGCCCTGGGGAGAGCTCATAAATAGAGGGACGTCTCTGCTCTCCTCATTTCTGTTTCAGCTACTGAAGTGGAAGGACCTCTCAGAGCTCAGTTGAATTAGTTTGGTGCCAGGCCTGATGAAGACCTTTAGTTAGGTCGAAACGTTGCTGTTGGCACCTTTCTTTTTTTGTAAATAATACTTTCTTAAAAATTTAAAAACAATTAAAAAAATAATACAAAAAAAACAAGTCCCCAAAAAAACAAGACTTATAAAAAAGATATTAGAAATAGAGTTTTCCCCTTTTGGATTTTTTATTTTATTTTTTTTATTATTATTTTTGAAATTTTATTTTACGTATTGTTTCTGAACAGAAACCCTCCTTAAGTTGTTTAAAAAGAAATTGTTTATAGAAGCACAAATAGGACACTTTGAGACACAAACAACAATATAAAAAAATCTAAATGGATGAAAACTGGAGAACGGTTGGACGACGTGGCCGTCGTCCACGTTTCCATGGTCCAAACAGGGACTGGGATTGGGGTGGTCCTCCGGGCTGGATGGCAAGTGCTCCCTTCTCCAGATGGAGGAGAAATCAGTTCCCCTAACCTAACCTCTTTGACCTTTCCCTCTAATTTATTTCTCTATGGCCTACCCTAGAACTTTTCCCTAAACTTAACCTCTTTGACCTTTATCTTTCAAAACTCCGTTCTTTTCATTTTTCCTTTAACAGTTTAGTATGATTTAATTTAAAACCTCTTTAAATAATTTAAAAAAATAATTCCTATATAAAGATTAATTAAATCAATTCATGGAATTACATTAATTTTGAGAAAAGCACATTTAAATACAAAAAAAGATTTACAATAAGTTGCGTAAGAGAGCATGTTGGAACAAAGGCCAACGAAGTGGGAGGAGCCTTGTGGAGGAGGAGACTATATATAGGAGACAAGGAGCTCCTCTCATTCACTCTCTGGTGAGCCGAATGTTGCAGCCACAATACAGAAACCTCTATGTGTGCCCTGCCTGAAGAAGACAGGAAAACTGCTGAAACGTCGCGATAGGGCACATCATAAATAATTAAAAATTCTTTCCACCTACTTTTCCTTAATTTTTTTTCTTTATTTTTTTTTACAAAAATTCAGTTCATTTTAGTTCATCTTTTTTTTGGAAAAATAAAAAATCTAAAAAAATTATAAAAGTATAAACATACAAAACTTAAGAAATAAAAATAAAACATACCCTTGTTATACATAAGACAACACATAAAGATTATTGATTGGGAAATAAAGGCTACTTGGCAAAACAAAACATAAAAACATGTGGAGACGAAAGGATTGGGAAAATGACAGAAACTACGAAGGACATAGATACAATGGGGGACGAAGTGCTGGGACGTGGAGAGGGAAGGACCGTGCACCTCCTGTTCCCCGAAGGGGGCAGAATAAATATAATTTTCCTAACTGGCCTGTGCCTCCAACTTCACGGCCCAACAATACCTATTTCAGACAGTATCAGCAAAGAACATACGCCTCCGTAGTTCGTGGAGATGACCATGGAAACGTACCTTATAGATCTCCTCCAAGACGAGGGAATAGAGAAAGGGACCGTCAAACTTACCAGAAACCTGACCATAGGTTTGGAAGGACTATCAGGAAGTTGCATTCTCTTATAAAAACGGTACACCACCTTCAGAGTGTAGCTCCTTTACCGGAAAAAGAGAACCCAAAAATGATCACCAAAATGGTAAAAACATTGTCCTCAATGATCAAACCAGCTTTTCAGAGAAGAGAGACAATGGAGTTGATAACCGGTAATGCGAAAAACTGGGGATATACAACCCTAATGATTCTTGAACATCATTATGAGGACACTCTGGAAAGTATCCTTAAAGATCTCAAAGAGGATCTTCCAGAGGATTGGAAAGTCGCTTTTGGAGTGGCGACCAAATGGGCGAGAAAGAATCTCACTCGAATCAGTCAAGACTCAATCGATTTCGCCGAAGCTCTAGTCACAGCAGGGGATCTTCCCAAGAGACGCACAGGTCCTGTAGAACGGACAGAAACAACGATTATGCAGGACTCACGACTAAGAAACACGGAAGAAACGAACATTGAAACACGACCGGCCCCAAAACAGAGGGAGGTCAACAAAGGGAGTGACACAGACTAATTACAGGGAACAAAGACTGACTACACAAAGGAGATCAAGGCCAATAGTACACGAGGTCTTGATAGAACCAACCCCCCAAAAAACCCATCAGGGGATATCAGTTGCCACAAACACAGAAAGGGAATGTGAGGAAACTGAAGGGACAGACATGAATGAAAACGTTCTGGTGGTTGAACATGGGGTCCAACAGGCCCAATCCCTCATAGAACAAAAACAAAGTTCTCATGTGACGGTACATAACCCTTGTAAAATACAAGAGGATGACCCACTTCTGGAAATTGAGGAAATACAGTCGACCAACACATGTCCACAGTTGGACAATTTTCCTCCTATAACCTTTGACTTGGGGTTCTCGATTCTGGATGAGTCGCACCAACTGTCTCCTGTTCATGTTCAGGAAACGGACTCTCCAGAACAAGAGAATGAAGAACTAGTTTTCTCAACAGAAACACGAGAATCAGATGATCAGGAAGATGAAATCCAAATGTCTGACACTTTCAAAGTAAATAGACACAAACGAACAGACAGAAAAATGACAGAATGGGACCTGGAAGTAAAAGAAAAATGGTTGGTCATCGGAGACTCCAATCTGGCAAGGATGCCTGCCCATCCAGTAAAAAATTTACAAATTGAGAGTTACCCGGGTGCAAACTTCCGACATGCACAGGCGATTCTGGAAAAAACAACGACACATAATGGAGTAGAGAAAGTAATTCTGTCCTTCGGAATTAATAACAGAGAACAGAGGGCAAAAGAGACCGCAGTGAAACAAGTACAAACTGCTCTAAGAACAGCAAAGATGGTTTTTCCATTTGCGGAAATCTGGATTCCTCTGATAAATTTCTCTCCAGATCTTCCAACATCACAAAAGGGCACTCTCCAAATTTTGAATGACCATATTTCAAAAAACATGCCCTACATTCCACTCTTGGACCGTGAAAAGTTCAAAACGGAAGAGGATAATATTCACTGGACAACTGAGACGGCGAAAGAAATGTTAGAACATTGGGGCACAGTTTTAAACTGTATGGCCCTGTAAGCCTGAATGAGGAAGGGAATGGGGTTACAAAACCTCTTTCTTTTCAAAATATTATGGTCTTAGCAAAAAATCTAAAATTAACAAAATCTCAAATACAAATCTTAAATCGTGGCCTAACATTTGTCCCTTCGATTAATATGGAAAAAGAATCAAAAACTAAATTTCTTCTGGACATACAAAATTATCATAGGAAAATTAAATTGGCATTTTATTATGAAAATTCGGACTTCACAGAATACAAACCCTTTATGGGAACGTCCAATTGGTCTCCGCCTATGGAGAAACTCCCACCAATTGTAGCTAAATTAATAAAAAAAGATGAGGAGGATGTTAAAAAACATTTAAGACCTTACAAAGAAAAATCAAATTTGTCGAACGAAGAAATAAGGGCAATGAGAGAACTCAGGAATAACAAACACATAATTATTAAGCCAGCAGACAAAGGAAGTACAGTGGTAATTTTAAGCAGACAACAATACATTACAGAGGCAAATAGACAACTAAATGATCCAATTTATTATAAAAAACTAGAAAAACCAATATATACAGATACAATTCCACTGGTACATAATATATTAGATAAATTACATAAAGACAAATTCATTAATACAAAACAGAAAAATACATTGAAGGGCAATATGACACCAAGACCTAGACAATTTTATATTCTACCAAAGATCCATAAAGACCCTCAAAAATGGACAATTCCATTTGAATTGCCCCCAGGGAGGCCAATAGTATCTGATTGTTCAAGTGAAACCTATCAAACTGCGGAATTCATCGATCACTATTTGAACCCATTATCTAAAAAACATCCTTCTTACATTAAAGACACTTACCATTTCATTAATTTGATAAAAAATCTAAAAATTCCACTAAATTCACTATTCTTCACTATGGACATTGAAAGTCTTTATACAAACATTGACATTGAATCGGGAATAAAATGTGTTGAGGACATTTTTAAAAAATATCCAGATCCTATAAGACCGGATAAAGCCATTTTAGAATTGTTAGAAATAAATCTTAAAAGAAATGACTTCGAATTTAATGGGGAATATTTCCTGCAAATAAAAGGGACGGCAATGGGGAAGAAATTTGCCCCGGCATATGCCAACATATTTATGGCCAATTGGGAGAATAAAGCTCTAGAAAAATGCGATAAGAAACCCCTACATTACTTGCGATACTTGGATGATGTGTGGGGAATATGGACATTTGGTATTGCAGAATTTGAGAAATTTATAGATATTTTAAATAATCATGACCCCTCAATTAAATTAAAATATGTCATTAATGACCAATCAATTGATTTTCTAGATACAACAATATACAAAGGAAAAGACTTCATTACATCTAATAAATTGGAGGTGAAAGTATATTTTAAATCAACAGATACCCATGCACTGCTGTATAAAACGAGTTTCCATCCTAAACATACTTTCAGAGGCTTAATAAAATCACAATTAATAAGATTTGATAGAATATGTACAATAAAAGAGGATTTCATGAATGCGGTTAAAACACTTTATAGGGTTACTCGAGAATGTTTTTAAGAAAATATTTAAAAACATTTAAGGAAGAAGGAAAAAGGAGAGGAAAGAATCATTCCTATAATAACAGATTATTCAACAAATCATAAAAAATGAACTTCCTGAAAAACAACTACAAAGAACTTATTGAAAAACATGAACTATTAAAAGATGTGAATGTCATATCAGCTTACAGAAGGAATAAAAATTTTAAGGACATTTTGGTGAAATCAAAACTTCAACCAATACAAGAAACTACACCAAAACATCTTTAAGAATTTAAATGATGTAAAAAATAACACTAATGAGCCGGATGGCTCCTGCTGGAGGGGAGGCCGCTGAGGCCTGCCATCTGGGAGCTTTCTCAGCTGCTGCCAAATGGCTTCGAAGAGGCAGGTAAGTGAGGCAGGTAAGTCGAGGACACATGAAAACCCACCTTTTGGTGTGAGGAGGATTTCCCCCACCTTTTCCCGGGGTCTGTCAGGCTGTCAAATGTCTTGCGAATGGCGGCGAGCTGGCTGCAGGACCGGTCCACCGCATAATATTTTTCGGCGGTCGAGACATCATGACACATGATGCCACTTATTACCATGCGCTGTTCGGGAGGGAGGTGATTCCTCGCCTTCGGAAATAAAGGAAAGTTTTCAACATTTCCTTGTTGCGTACCGTTATTAAACACAAAACGTTAAATGATCACTTACGTAGGTGGCGATGGAGCTGCGGATGTCAGTGACAGTCAGTGGGCAAGCCCAAGTTGGACCACGCCTTCTGGATGGGCAACAGGAGATGCTTCAACCTCCTGTTGCCCTCTGTAAATATGACTAGGTCCGTCGAGGGCTTAAGCCCGGCGCGGACGGTGAGCCACCGCTCGAGCCACCTGAACTCCTCCGGGGTGAGGTAGACCTTTGCTGAGCCGAAGGCTCGGTTGGTCTTGTGTTCCTTCACCTTTTGGGAGGGAGAGAGAGGGAGAGAGAGGGGGTTGGGTTCGCTGCTGCGGGATGTCCACCATTCCGCAGTAGCGAGTGATGATCCCAGATGGCAGCAGGAACACTGCATCCTTCGACCTACATTGATGAGGAAGCCCTCGTCTTACTCCTCATCCCTCGAACTCCTGGCCTGACCTCCTGAACGGTCATTCTGGAGGACGCCGGTCCTGTGTCCGTAGACACAGGAGATGTAGAGGGAGAGGAGCGGGTAGAACTTCCTCATATGTTCCCAGGTGGAGTCCTTCTCCAGGTTGTCTGAAAAGAGGAGGAAAAAAAATTCAAGGAAACCCATTCAAAGGCCTGGACACAGGAACGAGACACACACACACACACTCGAGGTGACAAAAGTCTATCTCTCACCGAGGACGCATAGGATCTCCTCCCTGCACCTGGCCCGGCAAGCGCGGAGGTGACGCTTCGGGACCAGGTGCCTTAGCTTTGCGCTCTTGACCTGGATTTGGTGGATCGCCACCCGTCGACCCAGGCTGGAGACGGTTGAGGAGAGGACCCTGTGAACGGCGACCAGGGTGCGCTTGGAAACCCGGAAGGTGGGCGGGGGGGTCTCCTTAAAATACCCCATAAACTCCATGATGTTGACAAAGTAGAGTTTGATAGTGGTGACCGCCTTGCCGCCCCTCAGCAGGTGTTCCGGCCATCTGCTCCGGAGGAAAAAAAAGGTAAGAGTTAAACGAGAAGACACCAAAAAACATTCACCAGCGTACGTCGGAGAGGGCCTTACTCGTAGATCCTGCGCACATTTTCCAGTGCCGTCCACGTCGAGGACCACCTCCCGCCATTGGCCAGGAAACTGAGGAAGTGGTGGATCCTGGCCAGCTTGGAGCGCGCTGGTTCTCCTGCTGCTTCCTCCTGTGGCTGGAGCCCTTCAAGTGGTCCCAGTACAACTCCATGTACTGGACTGCATAAAAGACATTTGAGAAGGTAAGGTAAGATTTTGGCAAGCACAGACGGACGTGACTCACCGACTGCCGACGGGAGGGAGCGAAATGGAGCCAGGACTCCACCAGCTCTGCTGCTCCTGGCCTCCTGGTTGGGTGGGAGGTCCTCCTGGTCCTCGTCGTCCTCCTGCTCCTCCGAAGAGGTCTCCGGGTGGGTGGCGGGTGGCCAGGCAGTCCCGCAGCCTGATGCTGCTGCAGCTGCTGAAGACAAGAGAAAAAAAACAAATGAATTGACTCATTGAAAATGCATTTTTAGGTGCTGCCATTTGCGAGCAGCAGGCCCTGCTGCGGGATGTCCACCATCCTGCAGCAGGACCTGCTGCTGCAAGACGTCCGGCAGGTGGGGAGTCTGCCATTTGCGAGCAGCAGGCCCTGCTGCGGGATGTCCACCGTCCCGCAGCAGGACCTGCTGCTCACAAATGGCAGGCAGGACGCCTGCCGGACGTCCTGCTGCGAAACGGCAGCAGGAGGAGAACTCGCAGCCGGAAGTCAGTCCTGCCCGAAAGGAAAACACAGGTAGGTAACGTAGGTCATTGACTGTGGGAATGAATGTCACATACCTCCTCCAGGTACTTGACCCGGTTGCATTTTTTTTGTAGCGTCTTTGCCTGGACCCTCAATTTCTTCTGCAGCTGCAGGAGGTCAGCCTGCAGCACCTGGCAATTCCCGCATGTGGCCGGCGGCGAGCTGCACGATGCACCCTCCCTCGCATCCTCCTCCGTGGGCTCGAAGTCGAGGAAGGAGATCATCGGGGGGTTTGGGTTTGACGCTCTCAGGTCCCTGAGCTGCTTGGTGGTAAAATCCCTTTTCACCCCCTCAATGATTTTGGCGAGCTCACCCGCCTCCATCTCGGGATGGCCCGTCTCGGACATATGGGTGTCCAGCTGAGAACGGGCGTACCCGCATCCCTCGATGGGGCAGGTGAGCAGGTGGTCGGGACTCGGTTCGGGACCCGGTTCGGGACTTGGGTTGGGACCCGGTTCGGGATTTGGTTCGGGACTCGGTTCGGGACCCGGTTCGGGACTTGGGTTGGGACCCGGTTCGGGACTCGGTTTGGGACCCGGTTCGGGACTTGGGTCGGGACTCTGTTCGGGACTCGGATCGGGACTTTGGTCGGGACTCGATTCGGGACTCGTTTAGGGACCCGGTTCGGGACTCGTTTAGGGACCCGGTTCGGGACTTGGGTTGGGACCCGGTTCGGGATCTGGCTCGGAACTCGGTTAGGGACCTGGTTCGGGACTTGGGTCGGGACTCGGTTAGGGACCCGGTTCGGGACTTGGGTCGGGACTCGGTTAGGGACCCGGTTCGGGATTTGGGTCGGGACTCGGTTCGGGACCCGGTTCGGGACTCGGATCGGGACTTTGGTCGGGACTTGGGTCCGGACTCTGTTCGGGACCCAGTTTGGGACATAACACATAGTTTTGCTTCTTTTACATTGTTGTTTTTAGAGCACACAAATGATACAGTACTTAATAAATTAAAATGAAAGTTGTTCATTTACATTATATTCATTTAGCCACAAGAGGAAAGTTATTAGTTATACTCTACAATTCAGAGGGGAAAAGGTTCTAGACATGTTAATGAGATCCAAATTTTTTCAAAGTTTTGACAAACCTTAAAGTGTCTTCAGCTCGTGGAGTCGTTTCAGTGAAGTTAGTGTTCTTGGAGGGAAACTTGCTGTCGCTGTTCTGCTCAGTCAGAAAGTTACTAACGTCAGAAAAACCTGCTGTCATGTCATGAGCTGGAAAAAAAAATCAATAAGCATGTTAGCAAAAATAGAAGTCGCATCGTAGTTTCACTTAAGACTTATAAAATTGTTTTATGATTTTGGTTATACATGTAGAATTTAAACTGAGGTAACACTAACAATAAATCGTTGGGTAGATAGTGTGAAAAAGAGGAGATTAAAGACATGCTAACCTAAATGGCTGCAAATGCATCCATTGTTGAAAATGAATCAAACTCATGTAACAGTGTAATGATTCACCTCTGAAACACTGAGTCATCAAGCTTTATGCTTTCCAAACCGTTGCTATTTGGTCAGTTTGATTTCAGAGCCGATGATATTTTTTATTACAGAAACATAAAATTTACTCATCTTTAAGATGAACAAAACTCACTGCGTACACTGATGGCGATGAGTTCAGCCAAAAGTAAAACATTCAGGATTCCCAAAGCCACACAGAGGCAGAGCCTCTTTGGAGCTGCTTGAACCTTAACAAAAACCTGAACCTTAGCAAAATGTAATTAAATACATACTAGATTTATTTGAAACTTTATTCTTACCTGTGTGATTAGATGCAGTTTGTCCAACAGGCTCCATGTTGACGTAAATTTCCTCCATCGCTTCAGACTCTGTGCTGCTTTAAACACTGACTATAAAATCCACTGCAGATGTGGAACTACGTGAAAAACTGTGGGAAAGAGGTGAGACGTGTCTGGTGTTCAACATAAAGAGTAACATTTTATAGAGATAACAGTCAAAGAAATTCATGAGTGCTGTTTCACTATTATTTTCTTAAATATCTTACATAACATAAGATTCTTGAAGGTTTCAATAGTTTCATAAGTTCATATTTGCTGATTCGGTATCAATGAATATTTATTTCTCCTTTGTTTTCCTTCAGCTCAGTTAATCCTACTCATAATAAACATGTTACACTTTTCTATCAGTGAAGAAAATAATTGACTTTTACATTCATGCACCACTTTGCTTTCTGCCGTATGGTCTCAAAAATTTAAAATAGTTTTAAATCACTGATATACGGATAAATAATATCTGATATAAGGATGTTGTGATGTTCCTGCTCCTTGTGTCCAGACATAGTTAAAGATATATACTTTTAGGACTGCCGTTTAGTAAAAAGCTGGATGAGCTGTCAACTAGTGTCTAAAACTCAGGCATCATGTCTTCTGAGGGAAATCAACAGTTTGACAAACAGTTTGCTTTGTGAAGCATCGCCTCACTGGGAGGGAACTGAAAGGCTAACATGCCAATCAGGTGCAAGTTGGGCGGTTAAAGTAAGAGAAACCAGATACTGCATTCATAGCATGAAGACCAGCAAGCAAAGCTTTCACAGAATAAATTCTGTAGAATATCAGAGTACAGGAGATACAGGATAGAAGATTTGACTGAATCAAGACATTGTCCAGAAGTTCAGACTGGGAAGCTAACTGGAACATTGCTAGCCAAGTATGTGGAGCAGGAAAATAGGTTGTAGTTACTTAAATTTATCCAAACCAATTGTCTCAAAAGATTCAATTACTGCAACATGTAAAAGACAAGTGTAGTTACATTGTGTGATTTTGGCAAACAATATTCTTAAACTCATCCAAAATATTATTCAATGCAAAATTTATTTTACTTTCTGCTTACAGCAGCAGCAATATATTTACTACATGTCATTACATGACATAGTTGTACTGTTCAAAACCTTTTGGTTTGCTTGAGTAGAAATGGAGTAAAGTCTGTGTATGTTAAACATTTACCACCCAAAATCCTCACTACTTTCAAATAGTTCACTTTTTATTTTATTCTAGTTGTTGCAGACTCAACTTAAATAGATTCACTTGTAAAGCATCTTTTTTTTCTTTTTTAAATCCAAAAGTTCCTGCCGCTTGTTTAAGATGAGTGCAAACAACAACAAGTTGTTGAGAATTAATTCATCAGGTTCTAGCATTCATAAAAATGTCAGTGTTTTAAAGGTTGAAATTGTGCTTTTTTTATCTTGCTGATTAAGTTATATAGTCGATTTAAATATTTAGTTGCAAATGAGTTTAGTTCGTTCCTTCTTTTTAACATAACAGTTGATCATGTCTGAACATCTGCAGAGATGAAGATTATTGGCATGAGCAGCTTTACAACAGTTCATGTGCAACAATTCAGTGACAAAAGCACCAAGTTTCTCTAAGATGTAAAATATTTTATTTTCTGTAAATGATTCTAAATCAGATTCACTATATTTTCCAGAAACATCACTTTGTTTACATCCATTAATAAAAAAACAGAGACAAGGCTTCATGTCGTCTATCTGTACACAGCAGAGCCTGAGTAAACCTCATATTTACACGGCGGCAGACGCCTGCAGCCTAAACTCTGGGTGAAGTAACAGACGCCTGTCCACACAAGGGGGTGGGGGGCGCTCTAATCTTTGTGTCTGGCTTTTTACTTATGGTACAGATATTTACACACTGCCACACTGGACCTCAAATGCACCGCAGTTTTAGAAAATAGCTTAATTCATTAATAAATACAAAAAGAAGAAAATCTCTTATTTTACAGGAACTGATGAGGAAGAGGGGAGGACTAGGCGGTGGAATCAGGTAGGTGTGTGTTTGTCATTTAATGTTTTAGTGCAAGTTAAAGGACGACACATTCGCTTATTTCAGTGGCGTTTACACTCACATTTACAACCAATTTACAGTGAGGACCAGCCTCTTGGTAAGCTCCGCCCACAACAGATTATAAATGTGTCCCATTTGTAAATTAAGTATAAACTTTAGTTCCTCTGATCTAATCAGTTAGTTTTATTATGGTGTCATGCTAGCTGTGCCCATAGACCAGTGATGATGTCATGTTAGCTCCGCCCACAGTGCGCCAGAGGCCTCCATGCTCTCAGTTCATCCATTTGCGGCAGTTCACGGCTCCACAGTGACACGGGATCTTGTGCTGATCATCTTCCAGGTCAAACTTGTAGTCGTAGCATAGCTGAAGGGAGCAGAGCCAACATGATGAGCCAATCGCATTCAGGCTGCCTGACAATGGACAGATTGTTGCATCGACACCAACCTCCTCTCCTCTCTGAATGCGTCTGGAGGAGCTGATGATGATCTTGTTCTCCTTCTCCACCGTCACCACCTCAGTGATGCAGTTCGGAGCACACGAGTGGTTGATGTACCTGTCGGTCACCCAAAGACCCGCCCATTCCCAGGTGAGCACAGAGCAGGCGCTGCCAGCAGGAGCTTCAGATCTCTGTCTCTTACCTCGCCGGTCCTCCGGTGATGGTTGCGTCGATCACATAGTCGTTGTCGATCCGAAACATGTAGACGCCTCGGTTCTGCAAACACCAGAACAGATGATTTACATGAGCTACAAGACCAAAGTAAATCAGAGGAGCTGATTGGATGTGCCCTGATCAGAATTAACCAATCAGATGAGGGGAGCGACCAGGGTCAGGTGAATCACCTGGGCCTCGTACAGCCTCTCCTTGCGGTTGGCGACTTCGCTCCTGATTATTGTCCCAATGTACTCGATGACCATCGTGCACTTCTCGATGTCTCTGGCGGCGTACAGCCCCAGTCCCTGTAAACGCATGCAGAGTTAGCCGCCGGCCCTTGGGGTGGGGGGGATGCCGTCGCCTCCTCTCCAAGCTGGCTCACCTGGATGCCAGAGCGAGCCAGGTACACGTTGCTCTTCCACTCCGCCTTCATGCGGCGGTACTGGGCCGACTTGGAGTGGCGGCCCTGATGGGCAGCAGCCACCGACTCGCCAGGAGACAAAGACAGAACGCCGGGAACGAGGCCGACGATGGAGCCCACTGAGCCCTGACACCTGAGGGCCACACTGGTCAGCAGGTAAGGTCTGGGAAAGACGAGGCAGGTAAGACAGGTATGGATTCCACAAGGTTTTGAGCCAAACATCGGTTACTGGTCTGAACCGCTGGACCTTCTCTGGTAAAATATTCATTCTGGATGTTCCCACCATGTCACAAGTCTTCCAGCAACCATGATGGAAGCCAGACATCACTAATACTGTGATAATTGATATATTATTTAACTAATCAGTGCAGCTTTTTCAGCAATGGGCTCATGCCTCACTATGTTGTTCAAATCCAGGAACCAGGTTCTGGTTCTCCTGGTTCTGTCCAGAACTAGAAATCAAACACCAGAAGATGTGCAACTATTTAATAAGTCCAACCCCACCCAAAGTTAGCAGGCTCCACCTGGAAGTAATCAGGAACAGGAAGTGATGTCAATACAAAGTGTGCACTGATAAGTCGGCCCCAAGTCGGCAATCGACAGGCAGACCGAACCCCATCTGAAGCTGATCTCATCCGATCTTATCTACCTCAGCAAAATGCTCTGCTGCTCTGCAGTGAGAGGTTCTGTTAGCCCGACCCTAACAGAACCTCTGTTAGCCCCGCCCACTGGGTCACGTCTGCAGCTTGAAGTTAACAATAATCACCCTACTCTCGCCAACTCAGAGACTTTCTTGCTATTTTTAGCAACATTTTAGACAAAAAAAAGTGTTGCTAAAAATTCGAATTGGCCAATCAATCTTTTTAAAGATCAGTGATCACAAATCGACCAGAAAATTGCGATCGGTGCAGCTCTAGTCGTTACCTCTTGGCTTGGCAGGCCTTGGGTTCAGAGCGAGCCGAGCCAGAAGGGTTGAAGGCCAGAGGCCACTCCATGAGGGGGTTCCTGCCGTAGCGAAAAGTGTAGCGCTCGCATGCCTCGACCCCCGGCAACTGGAGGGAGAGAGACATGGTTAGGGTGTGTGTGTCACTGTCAGGGTGTCTCTCTGTCTCTGTGTCTTTCAGTTGGACCTACAGACTCGATGATCCGGGTCACGGCGGACGTCTTCAGGCCAAACAGTTCCTCTCCTTTCAGGTAAACAGGAAACAGCTTCAGAGTGCCGCTGCAGCTCCTCATCCGGGCCACCGGCTCCAGAACCTGGGCCCACGCCGCTGCACACAGAGTCGGGTTGAAGCGGGTCAGAGAGTCGGAGAGTCTACTCACCTGCTACTGGTTACCGTGGCGACTACCTGTAGGCGTGGCTCCTGTGAGGACGACGTCGTCGTGACCTTTCTCAACCACCTTGACCTTGAACAGCGGCTGGGCTTCATGCTCCTCGATGTAGCACAGGTACTTGCAGCGTCTGCGGGTGGAACCGTTCGTTAGTACAGATCCAGAACCATGTGGACTCCACTGACCCAGAACCAGCAGAACTATGACTGCTGTTAATTTCTGGCCTGGTGTTCTCGCTCTGACAGAATCATGTTTTCTGCTGTGACTAAGAATAAAACAGATAATCGGCCATCTAAAGTCAACCCATGTTTCTGTGGCAACCGTCTGAGTGGTAGATCTTTCTCATTAATTTATGAAATTATTTAAAGCCTTAGCTTTAATATATTCATGTCTTCCTTATTAAAGTTTCTCTTAAACATTTAAAGCTGCAGTAACTTTAATAAATCTTTGTCCATACTTTATTACAGTCACCACTTTAATATGAGACAGAATTGAGCTTCTACCCTTCCTCACCTGTTGCTGTAGCGCATGCTCCAGTAGAAGCGGTTGGCATGGTAACCGACTGGGAAGATGGCAGCCTCGCTGTGGAAGGCATCCATCTGCTGTGGGAGGAGCCTGCCTACGGCGCGGAACAGCAGGCTGCCGACACGGAAGGTGTGCTGTCGCTCGCCCCGCTGCACCACAGCGGCGATCTGCCGCGCCTCGTCCCGTTGCACAAAGACTCGCCGAAACACGGCAAAACAACGCAGCTCCGAGTCATACGGGTCGGAGCCAGGAGTGGGGTCAGAGGTCGGCCCGGGCGTGGAGAACGGGGAGGAGCTGGATGACCTGTCCCCGCTCACAGGAAGCGTCCTGGGCTTATGGAGGTAGCACAGCATGGTCTTATCCTGTCAGACAAAGGAACAGCGTGACTGAGCATGCTCAGACTGCTCAGGTGATCAGGGTTTGCTGAGATTCGGTACCTTGAAGAAGGTGCAGTGGGCCTGAAGGGCGCAGGTGAAGTGATAGGTGTTGGTGCAGCGGAGCCGGTTGCAGCCGGTCGTGGCGCCGCTGCGGCTGCAGTGGGCACAGCGGAGCGCCAGGCCCCGCCGCAGCGCCAGCTCTACATTGATGAGCGCGCCCGCCTGCGTCTCGTACACCTCACTGGACCACAGAGCGCAGTTCAGGTGCACCTGCAGAACATACATAGGTTAAGTATGTCACTGCGGGTTGTTTTTAAGGTTTTATTGGCTCCAGTGGCCTTTATTTGAAAGTCGTTCAATAGGAAACGGCAATGAAAGAGGCGGCCTGACAAATGTCGCCAGGCTGGTAATTGAGCCAACGACCACCAACACGAGGACTGAGGCCTCAATACGTGGGTTGTGCTTCGCCCCTACGCCACCACAGCACCGTCACTACGGTTTTATGAATCCCTACAGAGCGCCAGAGGGCGGAGCTGAAAACACTGAATGACTAATGCCATCGATGTCATAAGGAATCCTGAGCACACGCCTCAAACGCCCAGATGACACTTGTAGAATAACATGAACCAGAAAACGATGCCTTGCTGTGACTGAATGGTCCATTCAAGCACTTCCAAGGCAGCCAAACTGAACAACTCCCCTGGCATTACAGGAACACTGCGAAGGCTCCTAAGGCAAGTTTCAGTCGATGTAGACTGAGCCAGTCAGAACTGTCGACAAGACTGAACTAGGAAAGACATGCAAAAGCTGCCTGGTCTTCAGTGCAAAGGCCTGAAGCGCTGCATGAATAAAGCTAATGGCTGCAGTCGCCCCACTAGGGTCCCTAAGGGATGCAGAGAGCGAAAACATGAGGTGTCCCAAAGAATTGGAAAAGGCGGGCAGCCTGGGCTCCGCCGTTATAAGCTTTACAAAGGAAGTCATCTGTAACACAAAGATGGAGCCCACAAGCACCAAATACCTCAATGCAAAGCTTCATCTGGTGTCACAATGAAAGAAATAGGAGGTTCAACTGCAGGCATATGATTCACGGCTGCCTTGACCAACTCAAGCATAGCTGCCAACACCCAACAATTGTGGAGAGGCATGAAATAGAGCCGTCACCTGACACACTAAATACACTGAGATGAAAAGCGTGAGCCAGACTCCGAAGCATGAGGTGACTGTGCCGCCTCCTCACTCCCACAGTGAGGGGCAGAGGCAGTCAGACAGTAGATCCTCCTCCACAGACGATTCAGGGACGGTGTGGGAGAGAAGCGTCCAGCTGGCATGCCTGGAAAAAGGATTTCACTTCTGCCGGTCCTCCTGCTCAACACTCGTGAAAAAGCCTCGATCAGACTTAGCTCACCTATACTTAAGACGCAACCACAGTCACTGTGGCCTTAGACCAGTACATGGAGCGCCGAGGCACGGCCACCTGCCCAGAAGAAGCTGTGATTTTGGAGAGGAGGCAAAAACCAACAGCAGAGTATCTTGAGTGAAGTGAAGATCGACCCATTACAGCGCCAAGGAGGGCGACACATCGATACTCCAGCCAAAAGGGAATCAGGCATCCAACAACCATGAAATGATCCAAGATCCCCAAGGCTGATGTCATGCAAATGAACCGCATGAGAAGAGGAACAGAACCTCACATGACGTCAGGCTACAGCTTCAGATTGATCCTCCGATATGTCACAGGTGTGACTGTTGATATTACGGCTTGAACGGCGCATGAGCAAAGGGAACATTCAGTGCTTTCGGGTCTACGGCTGCAGAACTCACCCAGAGGTCCAGGTCCAGGTTGAGGAGCCGGGCAGGGCCGTCCGTCACGCCGTCCCCCTGCTGGTTGCAGAAGCAGCACCTTCGCTGGTCTCTAGGCAACGGGTCGGGACGCAGGCACGCTCCAAACTCCTTCAGAAGCTCATCCACTTCCTCTTCTGTCGGAATGGCACCCGTCTGGTTAGCAACACGGGAACCCCTAAGATGGATACAAAGGGATTAACGAGGATGAGGGACCCGGACCGGTCCAACAGAACCAGAGCATTCCCTGCAGTCACCAACATGGCCGACGCCTCGAACGCTTACCTGTTGAGAGTGATGCTGAAGCTCCAGCGTCTCCACCGAGAAATCTTCATCTTCTTCAAGTTTTGAGGACACAGAGAGTCATCACCTGACACGGTCCGTGGGCGGGGCTTTAGCTTGACCTTCACCTGTCAAACAGAGAGAAGTGTCCATGAGCCACCTGGTGGCAAGGAACCTAAAGGCTGAAACTGGTTAAACTGGGGATCAGTCTCACCTTGAGGCTGTCGGGGTGGGGCCTCGTCTCCATGGTAATAGCAGAGGCAGGTGGAAAGGCAAGCGGTGGTGAGGAGGAGGAAGGAGAGCAGGAGGAAGAGTCGATGCGTGGGAGAGAATGGACAGCAATGGGGGACATGTTGTTGGCGTACTGGTGCTGTGTTCTGCTGAGAGGAGGAGTCGAGCCAGAACCAGCCAGAAGCACCGGCACTGCAGGCTGAGGACACAGGCAGACCAGTGCATGATGGGAATCGCAGAACGTAAAGAGGGTGGTGAGCAGAAACCTAACAGGCTGGGTTACCTTGGCTCTGGCAGAGCGGATCTGCTGCTCTGACTCGAATAGAGCGGAGCAGGTTGGACTGCAAAACACCAAACCGGGTACGTCTCTGGACTCACCTTCCTGCAAGACACACTTCCTGTCACTTCCTGCCTCTGCCCCTCCATCGAACCCCCTCCGCCCAGGCTCACCTGTCTGTAGGGAACTTCGTTAACCAGCAGCCTTTTGCAGCGGCTGCAGCAGCGTGGCGAGTTTCTGGCAGCAGGTGGCGCTCTCTGCACTCTGGATGCTGCTGAACCCTAAGGACACATGGAGAAGTCAGCAAGCAACGCGACCCTTGCACCTGGTGGGCTAAAACCACGAAGGAACACGGACCTGCAACATCGGCACACGCACTCCTGCCAGCAGGGCCAGGTTGCTCCGCTCTAGCGCCGGCGCTCGGCTCTGCTGGTATCTGATGGGGCCGGGGACCCTGAGGAGCGCCGCCACCGCCGCCATCACACCCGGGACATTCTGCGAACGGACTCGGGTTAAACGGAGCCGCTCTGGTCAAACTGGCCACTCGCACTGCTGCACACTGACCTGAGAGGCGGCCGGGTTCAGAGTGATCGCTATGGTAACCAGGTCTGTGCTGGAGCAGGTGGATTGCACTTGGAGGTGTGGTTCTGCCTTCACTTCCTGTTTCACTGAAAAGCCTGAAAACAGATGGAAGAGCTAGTCAACAGGTATGGAACACAATAACTCAGGTAAGCAGCTTCAGATAGCTGACCTTTGCCCCAGGTGCAGGGAATGATGGGTAATGTAGGTGATGGGCAGGGCGAGGGCTGCTCCAGCTTGATGAAAGACAGGTCAGGGTACCTGCTGACCTCCATGTCCACCACGCTCTCTGGAGACGAGGACGGGACAAACCCCTCTGGACTGTGGCACTCCAACGACTCCTGGATCCTGGGAAAACCCATGAAGAAGAAAACCACTCAGTGCATGAGCGTGTTGCACAAGCAGAACTCTTACCTGAGGGGGCGGGTCTTACCTGAGCTCCTCCTGGTTGTTGTGGGGCGGCGTTGGCAGGGATGCAGGGACATCTACTGTTTTGGAGGCAGAGTTTAGATTGAGAAGCTCATCCTCTTTGTGCTTCAGGGGTGGCAAGCCTGACCGTGAGGTGAGAACAAGGAGTCGTCAGTGCAGGTAAAGTCTTTTGCATCCCAATAGAGCACCTGAAGCTCACCTTCCTGCTCGCTCAGTTCCTTCCTGGTCAGCTCCTCCATTGTGGCGAAGCCGTTCACCATCTTCTGTCTGCTTACAGGTGGAGGTGTGGGGGGCAGAGATGCCGGAGGTGTGGGGGGGTTACTGAGGTTGTTCTGAAGGAGACGCAGCAAATGAGAGGAGAGCAGGAGCGGTGTGGTGTCAGTGTGGGGCGCTGCAGCGTACCTTGTAGATGATTTGGGAGTAGAAGTCTGAGACGCCATCCAGAGAGGCGTTCCCAAAGGAGCCTCTCAGCAGGGAGTCTCTGCCTATAGAGGAGCTGCCGTATGGGGGGAAGAGGCTCAGGTCTACACCCAGGATGGGCTCCATGAGTGGCAGCACTGCCAGCTGAGGACATGACCGGTAGAAGGTCAGCAGGTAGACGGCATTAATCGAGTCAGGAGCATCAGGAAGGAGGCGGGGCTCTACCTGACTCAGCTGGGTCATCAGTGTGTCAGAGGAGGAGCTCTTCTCTTCATCGTCCTCCTCCTTCCTCCTCCTTTTGGACTTGGATGGAGCTCTGTCTTTGTCGGGTCGACTCAATCTCTTGCTGCGCTTAATTTTCTTTGGACCGTCCACCAGTGGCACCTGGAGGATGCAAAAAACCTCAGCACCACACACAACATTCTGAGGACTTGTTACATCTGACCTGCCACAGATTACTTACCATGTTGCCATGGAAACCTGGTTCATCTTCTTCCTCGGATCGCATGCCATCATTGGACAGCTGGCAGTGCGCAGCTGGCCTGGAGGGAGCCGTCATGGTTACGGGCGACGTTTTGTCCCTCAGAAGGTGTCGGAGCAGCTCCTTCCCTCCATCTCCCCCGTGAGAGGCGGCGGAGGAGAAGCAGTCTTCCCCAGCCTCCTCTACCTTCACAGGGATCCCCCAGCAGGGCTGCGCCTCCATCAGCTCCTCCTGCAGGTGTGATACCCATAAGGTAAATGGTTTATCGAGTCCAAGGACTCCACTTTTCTCTACAAGCAGAAGGACTGCAGTTACTGACCTTGACTTCCAGGCTTCCCCCAGACACAGGGCCTCTGTGGCCCTCCCCGCTGCCGCCTCTCTGCTGCCTCTCTCTTTCAGGTGAAGCCAGGCCAGAGAAGCCAGTGTCCGGTTGGTGGGTGGGTGTGGAGCAGGACTTGTCTGAGACAGCCGGGGTGGGTGGAGCTGTGATGTCAGAGTGTGGCGACAGAGGAGTTCTGGCTCCTTCCTCAGCTCTGTTCGATCTCCTGTTCTTTGGTTTGTCGTCAGGGATGATATCAGCGAGGGAGGCCAGGCCTCCAGAAGAGGGATGGGGGAGTGGGGTCAACGGTGAAGACGAGGAGGAGTCGTGACCAAACAGGTGAGGACTGATCCCCGCTGGATGCAGCAGTCTGGGCCTGAACTGGAGGCTGCCTCGCTCTGTGGCAACATCAGGATGGAGAGCTGCGGTGGGGGCGGCCCTGGGGGGCAGGGAGCCTCCTGGGAAGCCCTGGTGGAGGTTGGCGCCCCCTGTACGGCCCTGGACCTGATGCCTGGAGGCCGAGGAAGAAGAAAGGAAGTCCAGTCCAGGTTCAGTGCTGCAGAACGCTCCCTGGGACAGACGGTCCTCGCTGCTGACCGGTCCAGCTCCTCCACCAGGAACCGGTCCCCGTTTCCCAGGAACCCCGGCTGCTCCGGACCCGCAGCGGTCCTGATGGTCCAGACTCCACTGCAGAGCGTGCTGACGCTCCACCTGAGAGGAAACCAACACAGAAAACAGGAAGTGACAACTAAACAATATAAAGACAACTTTTGAACTTCTGCTTCTCCGGTTCTGGTTGGTTGATGCAAGAGATTAAATTGGGCTGAAAAAAAATCCAACCCAACTCGACTATCAAGAACATAATTTCAATCTGACTTGGTCCAATTATCAGCATTGGGAATAGATCTAAACTCTAGTTTGTTCCCAGATCTCAGACAGGAACTAAAGTTGTATCCAACATAACACAGTTCACAGAAACGGCACCAGGTGGTTCGTTTTGGGGTCAGAAGTCACCTTGTGGGTTAGAACAGTGAAAGCTATGCAGACAGACCCCAATTACAAAGTCCTGAACGGAAAAAAGGGCTGCAGTTCGAAGGTGATCAGTAAACTCGTGTCCTCAGGTTCTCCTGACTGAAACCCAACATATTCAAGATGTGTTGAAAGATCCTAATGTCCTTATTATTAAAGGTCAGGTCCTCGACATGCAACTAACTGCTAAGTCGCCACAGCAAAATAAAAATGGCCACACCTTCACAATAAAGCTAGTTCAATATGTTGAACATATGAGACATGTAGAATATATTCACACACTTATAATAATCATAATCAGAGTTTGAAATGACTTTAAGTATCGTGAAACATTGAAAGGCACTTTATTTTGAAAAACCAACACTTTCTACTGCGCGTCAGGCAGCAGCTGCTTCGCACTGCGCTGCTTTCAGGAGCGGAGACCCGTCTGACGTAGAGGCAAAGAAAAGGCTAAAGAGGGTTAGAGAGGCTCAGCTAACGCTAACGCTAATGCACGCTCCATTTCAACTACGGTAACATAGATGATTACGGTTTGAACTCGTTTTGAAGAGAACTACAGAGCTTCCTGTCCAGGGATTCTCCAGTCAGCCTCATTTCTGGTTGCACTTTCAGATGAGTTTATTCAAATATTTTCAGGAGAGGAAGGGACTTGGTTGCAGCATGACCTCCACTCACTGGCGCCACTTCCAGGCCATGCCGTTACCTCCTGCATCAGCTGAATCCTCTGCCGCTCCTGCTGCTCTCTCAAGCGCTCCCTCCTTTCACGCTCCAGGAAACCTTCGCTGAAAGGGTTGTTGTCATCAAATTTCACCTGCAGAAGGAAACGGCAGAAGGTGGCGCCACAAAGCTCCAAACGTATCCTTTGAACCGCTCTCGATAGAATCTACAACTAAAAAATATTTCCCAGCAGGATTTGCTCTGGCTAGGTACCTGAGGGGTGGCTCCATCCCCTGGCGCGCCATTGGCGCCCCCTAGGGAGCCCCCTAGGGAGCCCTGGGGGGTAGTTAAGCCTGGCGTAGGGGCAGTCAGGACTGGCTTCATGGGCAGAGTCGTCTGGATGAGAGGGGGGGTCTGGGGGCAGTTGGGCAGGTTGGGGGGCATGTGGGCTGGAAGCTGTGGAAGCATCCTCTGACCTATGGGAGGACCAGACCCTGGAGTCCAGCCTGAGGGGACGTTTGGACAGTGACCCGGGGCAGCGCCACCCAGGCGGGGCTTAGGGGGGACCAGGACTTGCCCCAAGGGCATCTGGGGGGGCATCTGCAACATCCTCTGAGGTTGTTTGGTCCTGTAGTCTTCAATCAGTTCAGTGTGGTCCTTCTGCTGCTTCCGGATCTGAACAAGAAGTTACACAAAGAGTCACACCGAGTCCAAGCAAGTCACCCATAGAGTCTGTGGTCCAGGTGAGTCACGTTACCTGCTCCAGCTGTTTCTGGACTGCCCCCTGCTGTTCACTGATGTACTGCAGCTGGGCTGCATCCTCTTCAGCGAAGGCTCGGCCCGCCCTCTTGGCCGTTCTCTGCTTCGCTGACAGAGCCTTCTTGGCCTTACGGTGAGCTGCAATCTGGTCCTCTAGGAGGCCCTGCTGCATCTGCAGAAGCTGCTGTGTCTCACCTAGCCACTCCTCGTATTGCTGCCTCTGAGACTCATCTGGAAAAAATGCGTTTGGAGAATGAACAGCTGACTGCCAATCAGTGTTAAATCGTGTGATTGCGAGTCAATGGGCCTGGAGGGCCACTGTCCAAAACACCTGAATTGTTTGACTGACTCCAGTTCTCCAGTCCTGCTAATGACTTCCTTACTGATTCAGCTGTGTGGCATCAGAGATGCATCTAAAGGTGCCAGGACAGGCCTGGAGTTCGACATGTGCAATAGGTGACTGATTGAAGAGAGGGTTTAAAACGCACACTAAACATGAGACCCAGATTTAGGGGCAGTAATGGCACCTGGAACACATCGATTGGACAAGCATCCCATTTGCAATACATCACTGTTGATCTGGTTGTGTCACCATGACTGGAGGCTGGAAACATTTTATGATGTTGGTTTGTGATCATAGTCACACATGACCTGTCCTCTCTTAATGGAGGGAGGAGCATGCTGCCTCAGCTTGGAGACTCTGAGGAGAAACTACACGTGTGGAAACGTGTGCAGTCCATGGTTACATCAGGCTGTGACAGCAGGGCTCCAATATGGCCTGGTAGTTAGCACACAGGTCCAGAACCAAAAACTATCCTTGAGTCAGATCAGCTTTCCACTATCATGGTCCACATGAGCACTGCAGTTCTCCAGGAACAGCAGGATCTCCAAAACTCTGGCCCATCAATTCTCTACATCTACCACATAGAAAAACATGATCAGATCAACTGCTTTGTGTTCGGATTCTCACTGATGAAGCCGGGTCCAAAGCTGGGGGGGTTGCGGCGCACTAGTTGAGGGGTTAACTTCCCGTCCTGACAGAAAGAAACATTTGTTTAGAGGGCAAACTGATTGGATGAAACTGCTTGGACCTGCTGAGTCGCTGCGTACCTGTCCTGGTAGGTGAGGAGTGGGAGGAGTTAACTCGGATCCTGGACTCTGCTGGAACCTGTGATTACAGAGAACACAATCAGAACCATGGTTCACAAAACCCAAACCCTGGAAAGTTCAGATGACATCATTCAGTACCTGTTGATGACCATTGGGGTCAGGCCCAGGGGTCCCTGACTCATCACCCTGTTAATACCTTTCAGAGCCTGCATCTTAGCCTTCATGATTGGGTCAGAGATGGACTCAAAATCTGTAAAACACAGAACCAGACTGATTTATGAAGACTCAGGGCCTAAAGACACGACTCCTGAGGGTCCCAACACTGTCAAGATAGCAATCATGTGACGGAACGAAATGGCTTTCTGGTCAGATTCTGCTTCTCATTCTGGTTGGATATCAGCAGGAGACCTCAGAGAGCTGATTTTCTGGCCTGTCACAGCTTTACGGTCTGAAGTGGTTTTGATCTTACCCATGTCAGAGATTCCAGACTCTGAGCCAGACTTATGTTGGATCAGGGCCTGCATCTGTTTCTGCTGCTGCTGCTCCTGCCGCTCCTGGTCCAGAAGCTCCTGCAGGAGGAGTGGCTGCTCCTCCAGCAGGAGAGGCCTGGACTTGTTCTGGCTCTGGAGGGAGACCTGGTTCTCAGGAAAGCTGACCGAACTCATACTCTGGGTTTCAGTGCCTGGATGAGGAGGATGGTTCTGGGGGTTTAAAAGAAGTTGAGGCTGAGGAGGTTGAGTTGATTGAGCCTGAGGCATGGTGGGGGTTCCCTGAGGAGCAGGACCAGAAGGAACCGGTTGGGGGATTGGTGCGGATCCAAATGGTCTCTGGTGGAAGACAGATGAGTCCCCTGGGGACAGAGGAGATACACATCAGACATATGCTTCAAAAGATGAAGAGGGAGGGGTGGTCACTGGGTTTACCTGGCGTTATTAGAGGGTGGACAGAGGACAAAGCCTGGGCTGGGACTGGACAGGAAACCAGACCAGAGTCCTCCAGCTTCTCCTGCGGAGAGTTGAAGATAGAAATCATTTATCAGCTCTGGCATTGGTTCAGCATGATAAAGCAATCAATGGCCTACCTTGATTAGAAGAGCAGAGTGAGGTCCTTGAGGTCTGTTTGAGGAGTGACCTTCAGTCTTCTGAGATTCCTTCAATTCCTGTTTTGCCTGTCCCAGAAAGTGGGCAGGGCTTTCCGTTTTCCTGGCAGGTCGGCTCCCCTCCCGGTCCTCAACCGGCTCCCCAAGGTCCAGCTCCTCGTTGAACATGTCTTTTTTGTCTTCCAAATTGAGCTCTGGGTCAGCATAGGCAATCAGGTCGAACTTCCCTGTCAACAGGAAGTCATCCAGATGCAGATCGTTCGAACCCAGGTCCAGGTCTTCTTTACCTGCGGCAGAACCAACCAGAGTGAATATTGACTTGAGACTGGTTTTGGGGAACTTATGGCAGCCTGTGGTCTTTCTTCCTACCATCCTCTGGGTCCAGATTCAGATTCAGGTCCACCAGGTCCTTGACCTCCACGTCCTCCAGATCCTTTACAGCAGAGTCCTCTCCCTCTAAGTGCTCCTCAATCCCCTCAGATCCTGGGAGAGCAGAACCCAGGTGTTGCTGCCCCAGCCCTGCCTCCCCCATCTTGACTGGACCCGGCCGTGGCGCAGTGGACTGGGTGGGGTCTCTGGTGGGCGTGGCTTCCTGTAGCTCTGAAGGCATCGGTGGGGGAAAGGGCAGCCTCAGACAGTTCTCTGGGGGGCGGCGTCGGAGCTCGATGTAGGGCATGACGCCGTGCTGCTGAGGAGGAGCAGGCCGCTGGACGATGAGTTGGGGAACACCTGTGGAGTCCAACGTTAGGAGACATAAGCTTAACGCTTTCAGGACTTGAACAGGGCCCTATTCAGTCGGCAGTTCAGACCTGGAACCATGTGTGCTGCTGAGTTGTGGGGCGTCAATGACCGAATGCTGGTGAACTCTGCTGGCACAGGCCTCCTCATTTGGACCAGGTTCCCCTCCATGGAGCCGAGCCCCACAGCAGGACCAAGGGATGGACGCGCTGAAGGGTCCTGTAGGGCTGCTGCAACTCCATGAGGAACACCAAACCTGGAAAGAGGGACACCAACTGTGACGGGAACAGATCTGACAGTTGCAGGTCTGGTTCTCACTGTTTCTACCTGACAGCTGGTCCTCTCAGGAGGTTCTGTCTGGGGAGGGAAGCCTCGCCGGGAGTAAAGCCACTCATCTCCTCGCCTGGAAGACCTCCCGTAAACCCAGGAGTCAGAGGTCTCACTGTACCAGGGTACGGCGGTGGAGGACGTTCAAATGGGTCTGGAGGAGGGGCGCTGGAAGAGTCCTCAGCAGACCAGTTGTGAAGAGTGCCGCTAGAACCAGCAGGTCCTGAGGTGGGTTCCAGCAAACCTTTCTCCTGGCGTAAGGCAATCTTTTGGTGCTGGTGCCGGAGGATATGCTGCCGGAGCCATAGGCGCTGCATGGAACAACCAGAGAAACATCAGAAATCCAAAGATTACGAAAATGACAAAGATCCTGTTGATCCCACCTGTTGTAGTTTCTCCTCAGAGTCTCCAAGCTGAGGCAGCATGCTCCTCCCTCCATTAAGAGAGGACAGGTCACCGGTTTCTGACTTCTCCATCGGTGACATGCCGGTCGTTATGAGACCCTTCACCAGAGCATCCTGACTCGTTGCATGGACGACTCCCTTCTCAGGTGTCACAGGGTGCTTTGGGGTCTGGCTGCTGCAGGTTCTGGGCAACAACTCTTGTCTGCTGCCTGAAGACTGTTGAAGCTGTATGGAGAAGAGGCAATGAGGAAATATGAAGGTTCCCTGGGTCCGTTTTATCTCCAACTAGCAACAGAAAACCAAGAAGATCTTTGGTCCAGAAAACAACCACCTACAGCAGGACAGAACTTTTGGATTCTTGTTGGACATTTACAGTATGCAGCGACCCCTTAGGTCTTCAACTCCAGGCCTCAAGGGCCTGCAGCTTTTAGACATGTCTCTGCTCCAACTCACTTCAGCCCCGTAATCAGGTCATCAGTAGAACTCCAGAGAACCTGACTGAACACACAGGTGATTCGGCCACTCAGGTGTGTTGGGACACAGACATGTCCAGAGGTTGCAGGACTCCAGTTCTCAAGGAATAGAGTTTAAGATTCAAGTTCACAGTGAAACGGAGGCAGAGGCAAAAGATTTGAATTGATAAAGCACAATACAAGTACTATTTACCATTCAGAGGACTCCGAAGCGCTTCACACTACATCTAGTCATTCATAAACTAATGGTGATGAGCTATTGGATAGTAGCCACATCTGCCCAGGGGTATTCTGGCAGAGGTGAGGCTGCCATGTACCCACGGCACCTGTTGGGCCCTCTAACCACCTTCAACAGGCATGGCAGGTGAAAGGTCTTGCCAAGGACAACACAGAGAGGGAATCAAACACCTTCGACTGTAGTCACCATTGCCACACAGGGGGTTTCATACCCGAGGTGTCCGGTCCTCTCTCTGGTCTGGGTTGTTTGTGAACCAAACCAGAAATCAAGCTAGCTTGCAAACTAAAACGACTGAACCGAGACCCCCTATTCCACATGGTCTTGGTACGGTTCCACACAACCTCTAAAGCAGTTAGAGTTAGGGATCACGGTGTGATCGTGACCACACTGTGATCCAACACACCTAGCAGGTAAGTGCTAAAAGCCTAAGTTGAACCCCTTCCTGTTTGTGGGATGTGGTTAGCACCTTTAGGTAGAGGTGGACACCCTTATGTGACCCTAGTTTTCTCCTGCTGGTGTAAGGAAGGATTGGTTCACATCTCAGCTGCTTTCCAGAAATAAAACCTAAAAAACATCTTTATGAATTTTGTGTTTTTGCTGCCTGAGGTCTGAAGGTGATAGATCAGCACGTCACATCCAGAAAGACCAGAACACTGATTTAGATTTGGTTTCCCAGACACAGAGATGTATCTGCACGAAGAAGCTAGAGAGGTTGTTACCTTGGGGGCTGCAGGGCTGAAGGCCCCCCTCTCCACCATCAGTCCAGGACCCAGAGAGGAGGAAGCTGACGCTGCAGGCAGGGCATTGAGGCTCTCTGCCAGGGTCTTCTGAGCCTGGGGGGCAGAGGGCTGCTGCAGGTATGACTCAGGAAGGGGGCGAGGCGTCCCCACAGACTGGGGGAACAAATCGATGCTTCGCTGAGACCCCGGGGACCGTGGGAACCGTTCCGAGGAGCGGGGATTTCCCGGATTGGAGGGATAGGAGTCCAGGCTGGACGGCGACGGCTGACTGACCGGGTCCGCTCTCAGTGCTGTGGGCATGGCAAGGTAGCCGCAGTCAGAGTGAGGGTGTGGTGTACCGGGGGTCTGAGGGTCTCTGAAGGGGTCAGGGGAGGGCCGTGAACCTGGGGCATCCCCAAGCTGGGGTGTCCCCGGGGCGTAAGGGCTGCGGTGGGGGGAGCCCAGACCTGACACTGGGCTATTGGGGAACCCCAGGTCTCTCCTTCCTGGTGCTTCCTGGTGGGGGGGCATTGGGGCTTTAAACACACCACCCTGCACCGTCAGGCTTGTCCTCTGGCTGGAGTCCCCCGCCCGGACGGGTCTGAGAGATGGGTCAGGGGGGGAGCCGGAGGAGGGGATCACCATGCCGGCCCGACTTGGTGGCAAACCTGCAAGGAGGACAGAGGATATTAGGAGACAACGGGGGGAGGGCTGAGGGGAGCAAAGACGAGGACACAGGGGGGAGGACCTACCGGAGGCAGACAGGTCGGGGGACAGTGCAGGAGAGCCATCGTGAGCGGGGGAGATGCTGAGGAAGCCGAGGCGCTGCTGCTGAGGATGACAGGGACCTGCTACTTTACCATATGGGTCCCAGGGTGAGGAGGGGCGAGAGGAGGGGGGGGAGAACATCTGGGGGGAAGACGGTGGCTGGTGGAGGGGGGAGGAGGCCAAAGGGGAGTGAGGGAGTGAAGAGAACCCAGAGGGAGCGGGGACTTGAGGTCTGAGAAAGACATCGTCCGGTGTCCCCACGTCCTGCGGGAGGTTCTGCCTGCTGTGCGTGGCGTTGCCCCCGGCGACCTGCTGGTGGGCCGAGCCTTCTGGGGAAAGGCGTCCCGACTGGCGGAGCTGCTGCTGCCGCTGCTCGTTCTTCACCTGCTCCAACTTCTGGGTTGCCTCCATCTTGGCCAGCTGCTTGCTCTTCTGTCGCATCATCTGAGTAGAAGAGCAACCAATGAGACTTCCCGCTCAGCAAGCTCCGCCCACCAATCAGAGAAGAACACAATGCTCACCTGTCTCAACTTCCACTCCTGCTCCTGCTCTGATTCCCTGGGCCTCAGCGGGTCTCTGCAGCCAGCCTCCGTCTCCATGGCGATGGGGTCATAGACCCCCTGGGGGGGTGGCGGCGGCGGCGGCTGCAGGCGCTGCAGTGACTCATTGGACAGCTGCACCTTGTTGATGCGCTGGGCCGCCCGGTTGTCCCGAGCTTTTTGCTGCAGAACCACAATCGGGCGTGAAACAGTTTCCTCTGGACCCGTCAGGAACAGGAGGAGCAGAAACTCACCACGAAGGGCGCTCTGTCCTGGGAGCTGGCCTTCCTCCACAGCTTGGTGATCTGCTTCACTCTAGTGGACCAATCTGGGAACAAACCCTCACTGTGATACCTGAGCACTACCTGGGAACACTGGGTTGAGTGAGTGTGTGTGTCTGTGTGTACCGGGGTACTGCTGCTTCAGCTGAGGGAAGTTGGTGTTGCAGTAAAGAACTGGAGCAACGGTCGCCAGCTCTCCCAGACTCTCCTCCTTCTCCCACTTCAGCGTCCCTCTCTGAGCTGTCGACATCACATCCTGCTCCCCTTCTACAGCTGACGGCCGATTGGCTGAGGCCGAGGAGGGGGCGGGGCCCTCAGAAGGCAAGCTGAAGCCAAGCAGACGGCTGCCGCCGCTGGGAGCATCAGGGAGGGGAGGAACGGCGGCCACCAGGCCATTCAACACCGGAAGCCGAGAACACGTTGCTGACAGAGAACACCTCTAAGGTCACCAGGAAGGTCACCTGTGGGATTCCATAGTTGTGTGTGGGAGAAGGCGTACCTGAGCCGTGGGTCTTGCTGGGCTCTGGCTGCCTGCTGCTGTTTGGACTCAGAACGGCGGTGAAGACCTCCTCCACATCTTTCCCCTCCAGTTCTGCATACACACAGGTGTATAGGTCATCATGGGACCGTGGCAATGTCCTGACAGGTGAGCAGGTTCTCCCAGTCTTACCTGGGATCTTGTAGAGTCTGCTCAGGATCCCTCCTGCAACAGGAACAGGAAGTTGTCAGATTGTTTCATTGTGATGTCTGTCTGCTGTCACTCTGCTACGCTTACCGTCTGTTACCATCTGGTCCAGTTCAGGGCTCAAAATGGCGTCCAGAGGCTCCTCCCGCTCCATCCTCTGGCAACGCCCGTAACCTCCAGAGGTGTCCGATGACAGTGGGGGGTCGTCGGTCGCCGAGGCAATATCCAGGCCGGCTGGAAGAGACAGAGACACACGGAGAGGTGAAACAACCCAGGGGACGAGTCAAGGGGCGGGACAGGAGGACCAGACTGGTAAATCTGCAGGAGAAGAGGAAGAAATGATTCATCTATCTATCTGAGGTCACACAGAGTTAGAGAGACGGGTCGCCAGAGCTGGGCAGGAGGAAGAGGAGGAGGAAAAGGAGGTCCAGTCTTACCAAAGGGAGACGGAGAGCGCTCCACCTGGAACTGACCTGGAGTTAAACACACACAGGTATCATGTGAAAGTCTCTGACTCACTCACACAGACACACACACACCCACCAGTGATGGTGAGGATGATGGTGGTGCGTCCATACCTGTGCGTCCTGTCCCCAGGATGTGAGGGTCTGTTTTCAGGACGTCAGAAAGGTCCAGCAGCACTTCCTCGGACACGGCTGAATGGCAACACACACACACACGCACGCACACACACACACAATACCTGATCATGTGACTTGATGGATGTTCCCAGACTGAAACTGATTCCAGAACCGTTCTGGATTAAACTGCTGCAGTTACAGTCTGAAGCCAGCAGAGGGCACTCTCACACAGACACTAACTGACCTTAAAGCAGTGGTTCCCAAACTTTTTCTCCTGGGCCCCCCCAGTGGTTTCTAAACATTCTGTGGGCCCCCCTATGGATTACAAATAGCTTTCTTTTTGATCGACGTGTGTTGGGGGAGGAGGGGATTCTTAGAGACTCCCTGACTCCCTGTCACAGCAGCAGCAGGTCTCCTTCACTGCTGCACAGGTGAAAACCCAGCGTCGTAGCGCTCATGTTGCGTTTGAAGGCGGCTCGGAAAAACAGGTTACCACATGTTAACAGCGGATTAAACAGTTTTAACAGCTGATAAAAGTGACAGAGGACAGATATGGGAAGTGTGGAAGTCCCTACTGTATCAAACTGACAGAAGAATAACAGAGACTTGGCCGTTCTAAGGTAAAAACCCAGCGCATACAGCGTTAATTTTTTTTTGTTGTTGTTTGCTTTTTTTCATCCAGACGGCGCCCCCCTAGGGGACGCGCCCCACAGTTTGGGAACCTCTGCCTTAAGGGATCCATGATCAATTGTAACAACAGACTTTATTCAAGAAACATTTATTTTAGTTGTAAAAACAATGCAGTAATAACTCTGAAGGCTGTTGCGTTTTTATAAATGTTAAAATATTGTCATGCAGCAAGGCATTCTGGGTAAATGATGTCTTTCGGTCCGACTGCGCTGGCTCCATAACACAAACACCAATTTTTTTAGTTAATAGCAAAATTACAACACATTTAATCCAACATTTTCCCCTAATCTTTAACCCCTTTAATCCCAGCAGCTGAAGGAGAACATGAGCAGAAGCTCAGGAAACAAGGCGGAACCTTCAGAAATGGAGAACGTGTTAAATACAAACAGGAAATGGAAACTTACGCAGCACTCCCCGTTTCCTGCTGGCTGCTACTGTCCCCGGAGGCTGGACAGAGGAGGCGGGGCCATGTGCTCTGAGGGGGGGGGTCTTGGGGACACTCACTGCCGATCCTGATTGGCTGGCACCTGAGGTCACCATCCTCGGTCTTCCGTCAATCTGTCGGCTGCGGTCAAGCAGATCCCGGCCAAAGAAAGCCTCCTGGACGGAGATGGTCGATCAGCAGAGAGCGGGTTGGCGAAGCCTAGAGGCCAGGTGAAAGCATTACCTGCAGGTACGATGGGAACGCCTCCTCCAGCTTCGTCTTCTTCTTCCTGTATCTCTTCTTAACTTTCTCCATTGCCTGCTCAGCAGCAGACATCATTTCCATGGAAACATCAGTCTCCAACACACCTGGGAGGAAACTGAGAATCAGACTCTGATGTCACATTCTGTCAATGACCCATGGGCTCAGGTGACTCACCTGGATCTCGACTCGGGTTCATCTCTGACGAGTCCTTCCTGCAGAGTCCGGCTTTTCCCCCACGCTGACGCACCATGAAGCCCCCGATTCCTGGGGGAGACGGGAGATCAGAGAGGGGGAGACCGGAGGTTAGAGCCCAGCTTCCAATTGTCTAGGATTTCCCGTACAAATGCGTGGCTTCCTAGACCCAAATGGCCCGGAGAGCTAACATGGTCATTATATTTAATGTGGCCATGTGACAAAGAGTGGACTGTATAATCACTGAATGACAGCATCATCTTGACTTTTACTGACTGATCTCTTCACCAGTCTTAGCCGAGTGGGGTAGCAAAAGGGAAGACTTTCAGTGGAATCAGAGCGGAGAGCTCCATCAGATGGACCTATGATTTACCCTACAAGCAATGTTCCCTCCAATTTTTCATGTGTTTGGACATACACAAAAGCTCCCTGAGCACACTGAGGACCACTGTGAGCAACATCAGATGTGCACGCTGTAACCACACACATCACACCCGTTCAAAATCATAGCAAGTTACATGGCTTATTAAAAGAATCAAATCACAGCAGCAATTTTTGTTTAATTAGTTTACTTTTAATATAAGCGATTTGGCCCACTTAAAATGAAAGACAAAATTCTTGTTGGTGTTCATGAGATGTGTAGGATGTTATGTGTGTTATGAGAGTATAAGAGTCCTGCTTTGAATGGAATGGCACATACTCAGACAGCCATTCCATCCTAAAAGAACCGCATTTCGTCTTGGTGAGCGGATGTGTCGCTGCCCGTTCGTTTCGCCATGATAAGGAGTTGCGTTTCTTAACTCCGCCGCACTGTTAGCAAGCTAACCTGCACGGCGCGTATGGGCAGGACACATAGAGCTATCAACGCTATGATTGGTTGCATAGCATAATTAAACCGTATCGTATCATTGGCGGAACATCTGTCACTCACTGCGTTACATTGAAAAATGGTACGGAATAAGACATTATTGGTCTAATATAATACATTAGATTCGGTCTAATATTAGATATTAATTAATACGTTTATGGTGGATTTTATTTTATGCGCTGCATAGATTTTCTTGTGCGCTGAGACTGTGCGAGCAGAGCGCGATTGTGCAGGCGCGCAGCTTAGGGGGAACATTGCCTACAAGTACAAAAATGCACAAGGTACCAGATAGAAAGGTTGTAGAGAAACAACCTAGTGCATTGGAATCAGGGCAGTGTAGGCATGGGATTAGGTATCGGCATCCAATGTATGGCTCCTGGCCATTTAGATAACATCCAGTGTGGCCTATATATCCCAGGGTTGTCAAGAAGAATGTGTCTAAGAAACCTAGTCTAAAATACCACCAGGGAGCCTCCTCCCATCATGAGTACCCACACTGAGAAATAGCAGTCTTCTACACTCTGGTAGGGCAAAAGCCTACACAATATGACTCTGCCCTATCAGAGGCACGAACCTCTGGAGGAGTACGGGTTGTGGCAACTTGGTGCCTGGGCATCGTGAGGGGCTTTGGGTTCAGATAGAGTTCAAGTGGGTGATCCTGGTACATTAGGGTCACTCTTGGTTCTTCCCCAATATTTGGGATGATTTATGCCTCAAGTCCAAAAACTTTTCACAACTGCCCAGCACTCCACGAGATGTCCGTTTTAGGCACGTGGGACAGTTGGCATACGATGCGCACTAAAAGTCTCAAACAATGAAAAATATGAAGCAGGTGCATTTGGGTCACTAAGGGTTAAATCTTTCAGATGACCTGGGCATCTGACCGCTAGGCCATGGTAAAGCCGCTAGAATTTCTCAAATTTGGGTCAACAATGCATGTCTTTTGGCCAGGGTACCCTACCAAGGGGGAGACGGGATGTTAAGGGCGGAAGGATGATGAAGAGGAGATGAGTGAGTTTCAGCCTTCATCCCACCTGGCCTATAAGGTTTCCTCTTCCTCTTCTTGTTGTCATCTGTGACATCCGTCTCCTTGGTGACATCATCCAGGTGAGCGGCGTCCCGCTCGGGACTGGAGTCAGATTTCATGTCACAGTCCAAGTCACCTGCAGACAAAGCTGTAATGTGACGGCCAGGTTTTAAGGACACCTGGTTCTGATGGACTCCTGGGCCTTCCCATAAGGAGTTACCTCGGTTCTGGTCCGGCTCAATGAGGGTCTCTGGGTCCGGTGGCGTCTGCAGGACGGAGACAATGTTCTGGTTGATGATCTTCAGCTTCAACTTGGGTTTACACCTGAAGACAGAACAGAGTCATTGGTCTGACTCCCCAACTCAGGCTACCTGGGGGGAGGATAAGGGCTTTACCTGCGACACTTGCGCGGTGATGCGAGAGGTTGGACTAGGGCCTGCAGGTGAGTCAGACCGGACTCGGTTAGGCAGATGCCATCCTGAGTATACGTCTTCACGTCTGGAAACAGAGTCACGTGATCAGGCTGCAGGGAGACCGGAAGGTTAGAGCAACAGAACCAATACTGACCCACTTCTCTGGTTCTGGACACCATCTGAGCCATGAAGGAACCCAGAGGCTCCACCCTCCCTGCAACAGACAAATGGGTCAGTGTTTACCCTGCTCTCTGGGGGAATTTCATAATGAAGGCCATGCAGACCTGAGGAGGCGCGGCACAGAGAGCAGTCAAAGCCTTCATCAGCAGCGAGCGCCACCTCTTCTTCCGAGGCCAAACCCTGACAGACGCCGTGGACCCACCTGCAGACACACCACAGGTGAGACAACCCTGAGGCGAGACCCCCCTCCCCCAGGTTGAGACGGGCCCTACCTGTCGCACTGCTGGCACTGCAGCACCAGATCGTCCTGTGCATAGCGCCGCTGGCAGACGGGACACTGGCTGAGGCTGCCACACGGCCCACACAGGCTGTAGTTGTTCAGCCAATCACAGCGCAGCCCCGGCGAGGTGGAGCCACACAGCACACACCACACACACCTGCAGACAGAGGAGGGGCCGTCAGACATGCCCTCTGACCCCCGGTCTCCAATGCCTCCACCCACCACTTGCACTTCCAGGAGCCCTTGGGCACAGTGAGGAGGGGCGGGTCCAGGCAGTAGGTGTGGTAGCTGATGTCACAGTCGTCACAGAGCAGCAGGCGGGCGGGGTCGCAGGCGTCGCCACACGCTTCACATACCGTGCACTCCAGGCAGCGCCAGCCTTTGGTCAGCACCACCCGGGTGATCTGTAATCAGATTGCAAAGTAATGAGTGGATCGGAACCAGACTGCAGCAGAGGTGTAAGCGGGCCAGGAACGCACCTTGACGCCGACGCAGTAGGGATGGTAACACTGGCCGCACTGGGAGCAGGGCAGCAGACGGCCCTCTGAGCCTCGACCGAAGCTGCCACACACCACGCACATGTCCTGCAGAGACAGACGGAGAAATGCTAGGACACCAGGGCACCAGGAGGCGCCCGTGGACAACCGGGGACACCCGAGTACCTGTTTGAGAGTGAAATGGTCCGAGGTGGAGAACATCACCACCGTGTTGTGCATGGAGTTCTCCTCTTCCTCCTTCGCCTGAAACATCTCCACGTAACTTCCCTAGCAGACACACAGCAGGGGAGAGGTCAGCTTCCTGTTACCATGGCAACTCCATCAGCCAGCATGCTCTTACCCCAGGGAGCACAGTGAGGGTATCCTGAACCTTCAGCCGACTCCTGCCTCTTCCACCTCTTCCTCCACCAGCAGCTCCACCTCTGGACCGCTTCCTGCCTGGAAATCCTGAACCCCGACTCTGAGGAGGATGGGGATGGGAGGGGGTTAAACTAACAGGCATCTTACCATGGAAACCCTAGTGAGAGCAGCTCCCCTAACCCTTCCACTCCTTGAGTCAGGTCAGCAGAGGGCGCCACTGACTCAGTCGTAACCAGTGACCTGGGGCCTCATGTCTAAAGCGGCGTACGCATAAAAAATGTGCGGCGCCATATGTTATACACAAGTCGGCATATATAAAAATTTACTTTGCGTCAAAGATTGCATAAATATATGAACACTTTTTCCTTGCCGTGAAAATGTGCTGCAGCCACACAAACGTTTTATATGGACATTAATAAACTACAAAGCGTCAAAACTCACATAAATCCACTGAAATCTGACGACATTCAGTTATTTAGACCAAGAATCAAACCTGATGATTTTTATGATTTTAATATTTAATTCTTTAAACCAACAATGAAACTGAACCTCATTTATCCTCAGACAAATGAGGTCAGATGAACTCCAGGATGGTGAAACCATGAAGATGAAACTCATTTCATTCTGACTGGAGAGAAAACAGCTGGTCAGCAGATGGACCCACCAGGTTTGGTTCTGATCAGGAGACGATCAGGTCCAGCAGCAGCTGGTCCAGGTGAGCTGCTACCTGAGGAGCTCTGATGGAGGATTGATCACAGATCAGATGGATCTGATGGTTGATCAGCTTTAGATCCATCCAGACTGATCATCCTGGATCTGAGCAGAGCCCAGCGGTACCGGTACCGGTCCAGCTGCGGTACCGGTACCGGTCCAGCTGTGGTACCGGTCCAGCTGCCTTATGGACAGAAAGCATCTCTGTACATGAAGCTCCTGCTGCTGATTCCTGTCTGCAGGACAAACGTCCAGATTCCCACTCAGAGCCTCTCTGGTCTGTAATCCGGCTGGACGCTCTGCTGCTGCAGCAGGTCCGACCTGGACAGCTTTAGTTTATTCTTTTATTTGGATTTTTCCTTTCTTTAAAATGTATTATTTTTATTTTTGTGAGGTGACTGATCTTATGTGATCTGAAAACACCTTCTAAATAAAATATACAATATTTTATTTATTTGTGCATGGAGTAGTATAAATATTACAAATACTAATCAGGCACAAACGGGACGTTGCCATGGTTACTACTTCACCTGGCGGCAGACTTCCTGGTATTTATACTAATTTACATTAAGATGTATTCATGGAGGCGACAGGCAGAGCAGCAGCTGTTCTGTTTCTCCTAAATTGGGATTTATAAAGGAAAGGTGCGCAGGCTTTATACATCCAGATTTTTTTGTGTGCCGCACTTTTCTACATTTGTTCGTACGCCTAGTGGCCTCCATACATAAAACTGCGCACTCGTTTATGCACGAGGCCCCTGGAACTGGGTAGCTAACCGGATCCAGACCCATTTAAACTCACATAAAAAGGAAATATTTAAAGTCCCAAAATTTAAATCCAAGACAAAGATGATAAAGTAATAAGACCAGAGTGAAGCTGGTTTACAGTCCTGATTTAAGAGAACCAGCAGGTTCTGAACATCTCAGGTTTTCAGGCCGTTTGTTCTAGCAAAGCCGAATGTTGGGTTCTGAAGCAGAACCAGTACCAGAACCAGAAAGCAGCTGGACCAGAAGAATTGCCATGTACGGCTGGAGGCGGGCTCAGCTGGAGCAGCAAGCTTCTGATTGGTTACATTTAAATCCAAAGAACAATTTAAATCCTCACTTTCAGCCTCAGGCTAACTGCTGCTGCTGCTGGAACCAAATGCCTGACAACTTGAAGCCATCATGTCTGGGTACGCTTATTTACCACTTTCATGCTCCACAGAGGAGAGTCAGGTGGGCGGGGCTTAGGGCTCCAACCTCCCTCCCCCGTGGAATCCTGGGAGGATGAGGGAGGGCTCGGCGCCCTGCGGCTGCTGCACCACGAACCCTGAGTCATGCAGAGGGGCCAGGTAGGAGGGCAAGAGTGAGAGGAAGAGTGGAGGGGGACAAAATGCAGCAACATAAATGCAACAGCCACAAATAAAAAACAGCCTAGTCAAGATGTGAGATGTTACCATGACAACCGCATGCAGCTCTGCTCAAACATTCAGAAAGTTTAAATAGCGACATGCTAAATGGCTGCAGCCACAAAGAAGCAGCATGCACCAGATCGGAGGCTCCGGCCCGCCGGGGAGGAGGATCCGGCCCGACAGGCGAGAAGCCTGACAGGCAGGATGCTCCGGCCCACCAGGCGAGGCTCTGGGTCTCCAACCAGAGGCTCTGATGCTTCTGAGCGAGGCTGCTGATCGGATCGGACCTGTGGTACCTGCCGGGACCGCGCTCTGCCGGGGGAGAACTTCCTCTTGGAGATGGCGGGCTTTCCCATGCCAATCTTTGGGGTCAGTAGGAACACGGCAGTGGGTGGAGCCTAGGGACATGAAGTGAGATCAGCCAGTGGAGACTGCAAGAGATGTTAGTAGCCCTGCCGGAGTCTTACCTGGGAAGGGGGCGAAGTCTCTATGGAGGATGGAGGAGTTGGTGGAGTCAGAGGTGGAGGAGTGACCGGGGTCCGGGCAGGTGAGGTCTCGGGAGACGCCTCTGTGGAAAACGGAGACTGCCGAAGACGGATGGACAGGTCGTCTGAGGGGTGGGACCAGGAAGGGAGGGGCCTTAGGCTCCGCCACTTTCCTCTGCGGGAGGTGGGAGGTGTGGCTGAGGTCATCAGCTCCATCACTTCCATGTCCAAGGATTGGTCCAGATCTAGAATGGGGCCATCTGAGGTCTCCTCCTCATCTGGTCCCGCCTCCTCATCTCTGATTGGCTGGTGTCTCTCTGCCGTCCCTATCTCCTGCTTCTCTGAAGGCTCGCAGTGGGATTGTTGTCCATCTTTGGTTGACTCTGTTGCCATGGCAACTAGTTTATTCAGGCTCTGTGATTGGCTGTACTCTTCCTCCATATTCCTCCTCTCAGCCAATGGAGGATGGTCTCCTCTCGGGGCTGTGTCCTGAGAGCGAGAACAGGAGGACAGGGAGACTGATGGAAAGGAGGAGCCTACAGAAACAAGAACCAGAACCAATTAGAACTCAACCCTTGACCGACCCGTCAGAACCCAGAAACAATGTAGGTGAGACAGCACAACCCAAATTTGACCATAGGAACTGATCTGGACCATTGGAACCAGTGTAAACCAGTCTTGTCCGCTGGAGATAGATGGTATCAGCACAACTTCGGTTCTCACCTGAAGGACAGACCGGACCCAGTGTTGGGCTACTCTCATCATCTCCTTGTGCCTCAGTCATTTCAGCAGAATCGTCCTCATCTTCTGGACTCTCCATTGCCGCTTCTCCTTGCTCTTCCTCAGCAATCCTCTGCTCTGCTGCAGGAACAACACCAGTTTAGAAAACAGTCTGATGTCCCATCAGAGCTGGACTCTCCATGATACTCACCTCCAGCAGGTCCACAACCATGTCCAGAACTAGGCCGTTCAGGGATAAGGCTAAAGTTCACACCAGAACCACCACAATCAAGATCAGGTTCAGAGCAAGCTACTGGCTGAACATGGTTACCTGGATCAAGATTGAACAGTAGCTGTCCAGGACCAGGACCAAAATCAGAACCAACATCAGAACCAGACTCTGGAGACAATGAACCAATGGTAATCCTGTCAGAACCTGGCTTCAGCTGCACAGGACCTGGTCTGGGACCAGCATGAGGTCTTTCTGAACACACTGCCCCAAGGACAGAACATTCTTGTGACGTTCTGACAAAGCTAACTGGAGCCTGAAGCGTTGAAGTCAATACTTCAGATGGAGGGCTAACCTGTGGGTGGACAGAGCCTGAAGGACTGGCAAGGCTTTGAGTAGGCTGAGCAGGGTCACCAGATCTCTGAGATCCTTCATTGGATTCTGCCGTTTGGACAGCACCAGCATCCAGAACAGAGTAAGAGGGAACAGCAGCACTTTGGATGGAAAGATCAACAGCCTGGACCCAATCTGACAGAGAGTTCGGGCTGTAGGGAGCTTGACGAAGGTCGGGACTGGTTCCAGGGTTGGACGAGGGTCTGTGGGGCACCGTCGCATCCAGAGCTGGACTCTGAAGTGGGCTAACGGATGTTTGTACTATACAAACAGTATTAGCTTGACCAGCATGACTAGTCCTTGGAGAGACACCATTTGTGGGAATACTGGTCAGACTGTTGGCAACAGAACTGCTAGCTGACAGAGTATGGGTAGAAGATGTCATTGCAGAGCTGTGGACTTGTGTGGGACCAAAGTCAATAAGGGCCTCAGTATGGACCAGTCTATCCGGGTGGAGCTCTATATCCTTACCCTGACCAGAAATGGAGTCACCAGGTTGAGCCGGTTGTGCTTCGATTAATGATGGAGACTCTGGGCCATCTTGTTGTGTTGTGGACCTCGCTGGTATGAGACCAGCTGACTGTGGTGTGTGGTGAGTCTCTATTGGCAAGACTTTGAGACAGAAGGCAGGGTTTGTAGGCATTGTAGGCACTGGCTCAGCTTGTTTGGAACCATCACTTGTGCATGGTGACAGACTTTTGTAAGGACTCTGGTCTACCTTTGTGTCCTGGACACAAGGTGAGCAAGTTAGGCTACTGTGTTCAAGAGAAGTGCTACTGTTATCAAGGCTTTCTGGCATCTGTAGGGCAGGGATGTGAGGCTGGTAGTTCTCAGCAGATTGCACTGTAGAGGAGTCATGGGTGAACTCTATACCTTCCAGATTCAGTCCACCAGAGTCAATACTTTGCCTGACCATCTTGTAGTGCGCTGGACTTGCAGGTTGTGAAGAGCTGTGGGGTCTAGGTTTCCCCAGGAGAGGGTGAGGGCTACAAGGAGCTGAATAGGATCCAAGTGCCATCTTGGTAGATGTACCAGATATCTGTGGTGATTTAGGGTTCAGACTACAGAGAATCTGTGGAAGGTCTGAGCCAGTGATTGTGTGGTCCAGTGTTCTGGGAGTTTGTGGGCAAGATGTATTAGTTTCCAATGTATGGTTGGGCTGGGAGTTCATGATGCTTATTGGACTGCATGGTCTTTGTAGCGGTGCCTCGGGTTCCAGATGGTATCCTTGTTGAAACCTGGTAGGACTCAGCCCTGATGTACTCAAACTCTGTGGCTGGGGGTTGTTAACCAGATGTTCCTGCAGAGATTGAGTACCCAGTTGGTCCTCTGTGAAGTCTGGTTCAGAAGAAGGACAGTTCAAACTGAGCTTAGAAGAACTCTGAAGAACCTTTACGGGGTAACTTTTGGTTGGACTAGGACAAGAGGACACTGGCCCAAATTCAAATCCTGTTGGTCTAGCCTGACATTGAGGAGACCTTTCAGGTTCAAGTTGGTGTGGCAGGGCACTTTCCTGGTATTCTGACTGACAGTGTGGTGATGAGCAAGGTGACTGTTGGTCAATGGAAGCAGGGTGAGATAATGTTGAGCTCGACATACAATGTGTTGGCCTGAAGCTGTCCTGGTGATCTCCATCACTACTTTCTTGGAGATGTGGTAGTTCAGCAGAACTTGGATGGATCTCTTTAGGCAACAAAGTTGCCACTTCTGAGAAGTTTACGAGGTTTAATTCAGGACAGTCTTCTGTCCTTTCAAGAGATGGTGGATGATCTTGTTTGAGATTTTTAGGAGATGTAAAAAGACTTTGGAGATCGGCTTCTGGACATGGAACCAAACCTTCACCCAAGTTCTTCAGAGGATGTTCTTGAATCTGGCAAGTTTCCCCTGGAGACGGAGCAGAACCTTTTAGTAATGGTTTTGGACTTGTACACATGTGGCTAAGGGGTGGACCAGATTGATTGGTGCCTTCTGGAGCTGGAGAAGGAGTTTCATATTTCTCACCAGGAGACTCCACAGATGGTTGCTGAAACTTTAGGGGAGACATTGGAGGAATATGCTGATCAGAAGAAAGCAGCAGACTTTGATGGGTTGTCTGTAGAGAGGGTGAGAAAGTCTCTTTTAAAGATGGCCCCTGGTTGTTTTTGGTCTCCACTGAAGAAGCCTGCTGGACCTGACCAGTAACCTGCTCATCTGCTGATGGAACAAGGTTTCTATGGGGTTGAGTCTTCTTTAGAGATGGTAGAAGACTCTTATGGGTCTCTTCTAGAGACAATGCATCATTTTTATCAGGATCTTGTACAAGGCATGAGGGACTTTGGTGGCTCTGCTCTGGAGATGGTCCAAGATTTGGATGGCTGTCCTCTAGAATTGGTGTAGGAAGTGTAGTAGAAGTCTGAGGAAAATCATCTGCTGGTACTGCAGCACTCCAATGGGCCTCCTGCTGAGGTACTGAAGGGCTCTGACACAGGGTGAGTGGAAGATGAATTGGAACAATGCTCGAGTTCTCTACTACATGATTCTTAAGGGGCTCCTCTGTAGAGGAGGAAGGACTTTCTGCCGTCTTTACAGAAAATTCACCAGAGACTTCAGCCTCTTCTGGTAAGAATTGATCGATCCCTCCTGGAAAGGTTGCAGAACTCTGATAGGTCCCCTCATAACTCTGATGTACCACTGTAGGTGATACAGAACTCTGATGGGTTGAGGGTGTTGATGATGGACTCTGATGGGTCTCGGCAGGAGTTCTTACAGGACTTTCATGGGTCATGGCTGGAGCTGTCGGACTCTCATGGGTCTCAGATGAAGATGATGCAGGAATCTGATGGGTCTCACTTGGAGGCATAGTAGGAATCTTATGTGTCTCCTCTGGAGGTGTTGATGGACTCTGATGGGACTCAGAAGAAGGTGAAGCAGTACTCAGAGTCTCAACAACAACCTTATGGGTCTCAGCTGGAGGTGACGCAGTACTCAGAGTCTCAACAAGAACTTTATGGGTGTTGGTTGGAGGTGACGCAGGGCTACGCTGGGGCTCGGCTGGAGGGGACGCAGGGCTCCGCTGGGGCTCGGCTGGAGGGGACGCAGGGCTCCGCTGGGGCACGGCTGGAGGGGACGCAGGGCTCCGCTGGGGCTCGGCTGGAGGGGACGCAGGGCTCCGCTGGGGCTCGGCTGGAGGGGACGCAGGGCTCCGCTGGGGCTCGGCTGGAGGGGACGCAGGGCTCCGCTGGGGCTCGGCTGGAGGGGACGCAGGGCTCCGCTGGGGCTCGGCTGGAGGGGACGCAGGGCTCCGCTGGGGCTCGGCTGGAGGGGACGCAGGGCTCCGCTGGGGCTCGGCTGGAGGGGACGCAGGGCTCCGCTGGGGCACGGCTGGAGGGGACGCAGGGCTCCGCTGGGGCTCGGCTGGAGGGGACGCAGGGCTCCGCTGGGGCTCGGCTGGAGGGGACGCAGGGCTCCGCTGGGGCTCGGCTGGAGGGGACGCAGGGCTCCGGTGGGGCTCGGCTGGAGGGGACGCAGGGCTCCGGTGGGGCTCGGCTGGAGGGGACGCAGGGCTCCGGTGGGGCTCGGCTGGAGGGGACGCAGGGCTCCGCTGGGGCTCGGCTGGAGGGGACGCAGGGCTCCGCTGGGGCTCGGCTGGAGGGGACGCAGGGCTCCGCTGGGGCTCGGCTGGAGGGGACGCAGGGCTCCGATGGGGCTCGGCTGGAGGGGACGCAGGACTCCGGTGGGGCTCGGCTGGAGGGGACGCAGGACTCCGGTGGGGCTCGGCTGGAGGGGACGCAGGACTCCGGTGGGGCTCGGCTGGAGGGGACGCAGGACTCTGGTGGGGCTCGGCTGCAGCTTGCTCCAGGATCTGAACGAAGGCGGATGGTGATATGACAGGTGGTTTGTATTTTGCAAGAGTCGGTGACGACGGGAGGTCCGTCTGCTCTGATGTTGATGTGTGCCTCTGATCTCCAGTAGGTGGAGATGGACTTTTTTCAAGAACTTCTAGCGACGCTGCAACACCGTCCTTCCGATACGATGGAGAGCGTGGAGGAATGAGCTGGAGGTCCTTCTGAGACGTTCCAGGAATGCTTTCACTTGCTACCGAACTTATTGAATGGTCTGCAGAAGTGGGTGTGGGACTAGGTTGAAGCTCTGATAAGTTCGGACTCTGCAGAGGACTAGATGGTAGCTCCAGGCAGATGAGCTGGCCTGGATCAGGAGCAGCAGGTGGACTAAGTGCCAGAGAGGTGTCAGAGGGTGGGGCTAGCTGCTGTTCCAAAGGGCTGCAGGAGGAGCAGAGGTAGAGGTCAGACTCTGCTGTGCGCTCCCCAGCCTGGTCCGAACACTCAGCATGAACAGACCTGAAGCACAGAGAACATCAAACACTCAAAAGACTGAGGAAGGAAAGTAAACACATTTCAGTCACATCCTGTCAAAGAGCTGCAAGACCTCATAGTTGTTTGTTTACCTCCATCTTTACTGAAGAAAATTGAAAACTGGCTTCTAGTCAGAGGATAACTCCACTCTAAACCTGTTTACCTGTAGCAGCTGCTGCAGGTCAGACTGTCCTGTGGCGAGGCAAAGTCAACAGCACGGTAACAGAGAGGACAGGGCAGGGCAGGGTCACATGACTCGCACAAAAACTGATGATTGGCCCACTGACCCGATGATGTCACACCACATCGGCGACATACTCTGCAGTTCTGGAGAAAAAAGGCACATTGAAATCAGAAGCAACACACCTGGACAGTTGTACCCGACAGAGATTTTCTGACCTTGCAGGTCCAAGTGCTGTTGGATGTGCCGTCCAGAGGAGGAGAGAGGCAGTGTGTGTGGTAGGTCTTATCACAGCGCTGACACACCAGCAGCAGGCCTTCGTTGCCCCGTAACCTGACACACACACACAGAGAGCTGGTCAGGACCGACAGGATGACCTCTGACCTGCTGAACCAGTCAAGCCAACAGTGATGCTCCACAGTCAGGTACTAGTTCAGTCAGAAGCTCTGTCACCTGCAGCTGCGACACACCCTGCAGGCGGGACACTGCCACCCGGACCGGACCAGAGGGGATGGGGTGAGAGCCGGCTCCAGGCAGCTGCCATGGTAACAGCTACCACAACAACAGCACATCAACAAGTTGCTGGGTTCGGTTCCGCCCAAACATGACAAACACCTCGAGGAGCCTGTGTAGACAGAGGTTAGTATGTTTCCATGGCAACAAAGAGGCGAAGTGGGGGGAGGCGGAGTTCTGTGTTCCCCCACCTGGGCGGGCGTGTGTCGGGCACAGTGTAAGCCTTTGGGTCCAGTCCTGATGAGCACCAGCAGCAGCAGCACAGGGAAAGTGATAGCTCCGCCCACATCCCGTCTCCTGGCAACGCAGCGAAGCACCCAGGCGTTGGCAGAACCCACATACCTGGACAGATGAGACAGGGGGCGGGGCTTATTAATTTGACTGATGGGTTCCAGAGTGCAACTGGATCTGAGCCAAGAGCCCGTTCAGCATCAGAGTTCCTGAAGGTCTAAAGTCCTGAAAACACCTGGACACCCAGGCAGAAGGCTGTGCTCTCCATCCATCAACCCCCCAGACAACTTCCGGTCAGAAACTCACCTGGCTGCTTCCTGAGTCGATGGCTTTGTCCACAAAGAGCAATGACTGGCCATCGCCATGGCGCACACCTTCTGACCAGGCGGCACACTGCAGGTGAGCACAGCACTGACCTGCACACAGAGCCAGGTAAGCACATGTATACGGAGGAGAAGACGGAAAAGGAGGAAGGGTTACCTGTGGGGTCGAACAGTGATTGGACGTTGATGTCGTGTGGAAGGCCGATGGGTCCGAGCTGCCGCATGAACTCTGAAGAAGATTCATCTTCTGAAACACAGAGGGACCGTGACTGACCTGCAGCCCATCACCAGGTGATCACCTGATGGTGGATCACCGGGTGATCTCCAGGTGATCACCCGAAAATCTACCATCAGGTGATCACCTGGAGATCAGGTGCACCAGTACTCACCACACTGTGCTGGTCTGCTGCACCTGACAACAAACAGATCATCTGGTCAGCCTCATCTTTTCAAACCAACAGTTTCTTCCTCTTTATCTCTGAACAGGAAGTGAGGTCACATACGTGGGCGGGGCCCTGTCTCCACGGTAGCAGTGGTCATGGCAGTCATCAACACGATCAGAGGAGGTGCGGCGGTTCAGGATGTGGAGTGGGATGTAGCCTGGCGTCGGACCAAACACCACAAGACGACCCTGGCCCAGAGGAGGCTGGTCGCCGCGGTAACAGAAGGCACATTGCTTCAGCCTGCAGGAGGACAGGAGAATACATGAACTCAGGCGGGTCCTGTGTGACCATGGCAACGGGTCATCTAATTATGCCTAGTCCAGGGAATATTTGCTCTGAAACCATTCAGAAGGTTCTCCACAGCTCTCCCCACATGACAAGCCAATCAGTAGCAGCGGAGCCTGAGGAGGAGTGTTTCCATGGGAACACCCAGACTCACCGTTTCTTGGCATGTCCCAGGGTTGGGGCGGGTGAGTCTCCTGATTCCTCTGATGGGGAGTGCTGGAACAGGGGGGAAAGGGAGCTCTCATCCTCATCCTCCAGGCAAAGGGACACCGAAGGACTGGAGTGGGGACTCAGTTCTGGATTCTGCTGCACAGTACCGGCACCACAGCCCTCCTTGGTGTCCACGGAAACCTTACTGGGACAGCTGCTCTCCATAGGGGTGGGGCTGTGGGCAGGTTCCCCTGGTTCTGGGGCGCAGACCTGAGCATCCTCCACAGGGACGTATTGCGATAACAGATCAACAGGAACAGGACCGGTTCTGGTTCCGTCTACCTCATGAGAAACGGGGGCTGGTTTTGAGCTGCACTTTGGGACTCTGGGCTCAGGAGCTGGTTCAGGACAGGAACTGAGCCCAACCTGGCTCAGTTCAAGGTCTGGTTCAGGGTTTTTGTGGGACTTCCGCCTGGAGGTGGACCTTCGAGAACCCACAAGCTTCTTAGGTCCCATGGGCTCCTTGGCGTCTGGAGGCTCCTTGGCCTCTGGGGGCTCCAGCAGCTCCGTGACCTCCTTGGCCTCCTGCGGTCCCTTGAGCTCTGGTGGTTTCAGGGACTCCTTGGGCTCCAGCAGTTGAATGTGCTCCTTGGATTCCATGAGCTCCTTAGCCTCTGGGGGCTCCTTGGGCTCCTGCGGTCCCTTGGCCTCTGAGGGCTCCTTGGGCTCTGTGGAGATCAGACAGAGGATTCAAAGGAGAGTGCAGAATTCAGAAGTAGCTCGGTGAAGTCAGAGTGCAGCTAAGTTTGAGTCAGAAAATGAAGCTGAGATTTTTTGTAGGACCTCCTGAGAACTAATGAGTTCCTGTGGGTGGAGCTCTGATCTGTCATTAAGGCCCACCTGTCTTCTTCTGGAGTCGCCTCTTCTCTGTAGTCCCTGCGCTTTCTTCACCCTCTACCTGGGCTCTTCCTCGGCTTCGCCCCCTGCAGGAACACAATTCAACAGGAATTGTTGATATTTATGCAATTGCTGCTGGAAACCTGGTTCTTCTCGCATTCAGAAACACTTTAAGAACATGAGCAGAATGACATCACAGCCTGTGTCTGGTAGGAAGTAAACCCAGGAGCTAAGTCCACCCCTCACCTGGTGCCTATTTTACCATCATGCCCCTTACCACTTCCTCCTGACATTCTGACCACAAACATACTTTTAGGTACAGTCGTATGTCTGTGAGGACCCTAAGTGTTAGTACTAGGGCTGTGTAATAACATCGATTTTGAGATACATATCGATATTTTCTTTCCTAAAAAAACAAAACAAAAATCGATATTCATCCACAAGTATCGTAACATCCAACTGTCACCTTGCTCACTCACTGCTTGCTTCGCCGGGAGACAGATTCGGTCTCAGGCTGAGTGGTTCCTTCAGATGTCAAGTTAAAAAAAATCAAACTCTTCAGAGCAGGTACTTGTTTCACTTTATTTACTTTACAAATGCATGTAAGCTACAGTTTGTACTATTTCAACTAAAAGAAACATGTTTTCTCACCACTTCTTTGATTCCTTTTGTCCAGCTGTCGACTTTAAGTCTGTTTCCAACCAGAGCCAGGTATTGTGTAGTTGGTGCTTTTAATCAGTTTTCAGTTAAATTAATTCAATCCAACTCTATAACAGTCACAAAATGTCACCAAAATCACTCTGTCCCTCTAAAATCTTTCAGAAAATTGCAGAAGTGTATTGAATTATATCGTTTGCTGAATATCGCAATATATATCGTATCGTGAGATAATTGTATCACTACAGCCCTAGTTAGTACCTTGCTTGAAGTCAGACTAAGCAGACCCAGACCGGACTAAGTTAAGCCAGCTCAGTTTGCATCCTAGTTCAGCCTGAAAAACATCAGAGGTCTTAGACATCAATACCTGAATAGCAGCAATCACTGATCAGACAATAAAGATGGCTTGATTCAGTGCCAAATTATTTATTCCGTTTTCTATCTCCTTTCCCACCTCGTTCACAAGAGTATCTTCTGTAAGAATTTCTTTCCCGTTTCTCGTCCAGCCCAGCATCCCTGATGTATTGGTTGGCAGTGCAGCGGCTCTATAGGATTCACCAGAGTGAAGTTCATGGTCTAGGAGGCTCTTGCTCAGCCAAATTCAAGTGAAACAAGAGTACATTTGAAATGAACCCAGGGCGGAAAGATATCAACACCCTTTGAATCAAATTAATGTCGTCTCATATCATACGTTGTGATTACATAGTCCAAACATAGACCAGTTTCTGTTTAGAGAACAGAACCGGACCTAAGTCCAAACTAATCCTAGTACCAATCAGGTGTTTCCAGTTGACAATGGTGGAAAGTTGCCCAAGAAGTTGTCCTATGGCAAGACACTTCTCCCGCCTTGCCTCCTGGTCAGAGGGCACAGTGGTGCTGGTGCATGGCAGCCATGCCTCCGTCAGTGTGACCCAACACTGACAGAGTTGGGTCCTGCAGCTTGCCACCATTAATGTGTGAATGTGTGTGTGAATGATTGAATATAGTATGAAACCCTTTGGGTCCTCTGGGCATAAAAAAGCACTATACAAGTACAGGCCATTTCCCATGCATCGTTAGTGGTGTACTTACTTCTTGGATTTGGGTGAAGGAGGAGCAGGAGGCGCTGGGCGGCCGTGGTTCCCATCCTTACGAGGCCGCCCGCGGGGTCGCTTCTCAGGGGCAGGGCTAGTGGCTGCAGCTTTGGCCAGCTGAGCGCTGCGTCCAGCCCGCGTGAGGGGATGGGGAGGTCCTCTGTCCCGAGGCTCCCGAGCCTCAGAGGGCATTCTAGGTACAAGCAGACAGATAAGGGTTAAAGTTTTCTGTTACCATACATGGCTCCACCCTGACCACAAGAAGACGCCACACTAAGCTTGTGAGATAAGGCGTCTGGCAGCACAAATGGTTCACACCAACACATCTAACTGAAGATCAAAGATCTGCAGGTGCCAGCTGGTAGCAACCAACCTAGCAGAGGTGGGATCTTTGCAGAATCACACGACTATTGTTTTTTTCCTATTATTTTACCATTTTAGTTCAGAAAATTTCTGTGCCTCGTATGTTTATTTAATCTCTTTTAGTTGGACAACTTGTAGCTTTAATATCAAAACTCTTGTGTGATGGTGACTGAGCCACTGAGGGGTTCTGGTGAGATGGGACATGTACTGGTTCTACTGTCTGACCAATTCAAGCAGATGGTGTGAAGGCAGAACCACAAACCATCCATCATCCATCCATCAACTAACATCCACCCGTCATCCAACCAACCAACCGTCAGACATCCATCCATCTGTTAACCAACATCCATCCATAAATCCATTAATCTATCTTTTCATCCATGGTCCATCAGCAGATGGAGCAACTGGGATGCCAGCTGGGTTTCCATTATAAATGTGCACAAATCTATGTTCAGCTAATGTAGAAAAATAAAATTGTCCGACTGCATTGTTTCCATTAAATAAGAAATCCACTGAAAATCATGCGTGAATAAGCTTGTTCATGAGATAAGTTCTCAAAAATCATGGCAGAAATGGATAAACGTAATTATAAACTAATACTTCAGCCATCATCTATCAGCCAATCAGAGGAGAGGTCTGCATCTTATTCAGGTGGTGGAGCAACAAGCCCCGCCTACTCAGGAGCAGCTATGCATGTTGCGTTTTTTGGGGAAATGGTAGTCAGTGATTTAACAGAGTCAACGTGTTGGATTGATCAACTTTTGATGAACTGATGCTGTGTGAGCTCGACTGGAGAAAGCTGGACGTCAGAATGACCAAAGTACTGGGTACAAACTGATGATGCGATTCATTGCAGTTTTACAATATACACCCATTTAACATGTTTGAAAAACTACCTCATACTAGCACACATTTTTTTATTGAAAAATTGGTGTTTTTTGATATTACAGTGTTTAAATTAGGTAAATTTATTGTTGCTATTCCAAGTGCAATTTTCTGGGCAGTGGAAGTGCAGCCAATGATGAGCTGCAGATAAAAGGAAAGTCTGGGAGGGTTCTGTTGTGGTGGAGAACCTTTGACTACCTTAGTCCAGATCACCAACCCAACACCTGCTACTGGTTGGACCTGATGGGTCCCATCAGCTGAGCTTTGCTGTTTTCTTTGAGTCAAGTCTGCTGGATTCCAGGAGCTGCACTAGATTGGACTTTTTAGTTATTTTTTTTTCTCTTTTTCCAGTTGTTCATTGTGTTTTGATCGGTTTTGGTTTGTTTTTCTTGATAGAAGAACCAGCAGCCACTCCAGGTGGATCATCTGCACCTTCTGCTATACTCTCATATACAGTCAACAAGCAGTGGACCAGAACCATCAAATATGTCTTAGACCTCCAACTATTGCAGCAGAAGAGCTGTCTAGAATCACTGGAGGAACCCTGCCTCAGAACCTGAGTGTTGGACCTGAACACCAAGGAACCTCAGAACCACCACTGGACTACAGCCAATCTGTCAGAACCACAAAGATTCTACCCTGGAACTCAAGCCTGCAGTATCTGACCCATCTTAGATCCAAGGTTGGACCTTTAGAGAACTTAAAATCAACTATGTACATCCTGTCTGACCTTAGAGAACTGGGAACATCAGAACCATGCAGAACGACACCAGAACCTCTACCTGAGGCAGCAATGGACCCTTCAGAACCAGAGTCCATTGCGCATCTGATGAGATACGCAGCTCATCAGATGCATATCTCCATCTGATGAGCTGGTGCCTATCAGAGGTCAGGGAGGCCCTTTCGGACAGGTGAGTCCAGGTCAGGTGAGCCATAACTGTGTGGCTAACCAACTAGCTCCATGCTAACACACCCAACTGTCAGAGGACTAGAGCCGGTTAACGGCAGCCGGCTTTGGGAGACCGGTAGGCGGCCTCCCATACCGCATCAGCCCGCTAAGCCTGCCTGGATGCCCGGACTCAAGCTGCTAATGACAGTCGGTGTAGCCGTTAGCAGGTAGCCTCCCCGTTCACTTCACCGTTAGCATTAGCATTAGCATTAGCTCCTCGGCTGTCTGTCGCGCGGTGCAGGCTAGTGACAGCAGGGCAGGGAGCGCGGACAGCCGGCCTTGGCCCCCGGTTCGGGGTGAGTCAGCAGCGGAAGGAGGACCGAGACAGGCTGCTTACTGATTTGACGCGGTTCTCCTTTTCCTTTCCAGCTTTCAGTCAACTTAGAGCGACGTGATCAGCACCAAACTTTTGCGACAGAAAACATCTGCTTCTGGTGTCTGCCGTACAGAGCTGCTCCGTGGAAACATTCCCGTGAGCTGTGGAAGGAAAAACACGCAGTTTGGACGCAGATAATCAGTGAGAAATCAAACTTGAAGTGGTCGCTCCGTCATGGAGGCCATGTTTGGGAGCGACCGAAGCACCGCCTGTCAGCCCCAGCAGGAGAAGTAGATCCCAGAAAACCTGCCCAACAGCCCCACCAGGTGGCCGCTCCGTCCTGGAACCAGCGCCGGGATGAAGGCAGCCTTCCACCAGACTGTGGCCCAGCAGAGTGTCCGTATGGCCCAGCTCTCTATCGTAACCGCCTGGTTTGTTTGTGTTGTGTAAAAAGTGTGTGTGACCCCGCGGAGGGATCTGTTGGAGGGTTGCTCCTGTTATGCGGCTGCTGTCATCAGACCAGGGAAACCTGGACCGGATCGGAAGCGGGGGGGATCAGGACTACAGTTGCACGTGCAGTAAACACAACACCGGAAGTGGACATATCCGTCCAGAAGGAACGTTCTAGGTCATTCGGTTCAGTTCTATTCCAATAGGACTCCTCCAGGAGAACTTGATGGACTCTGTAGAACCCGTTCAGCTGATGGTACATGAGTAGAGCCAACAGTCAGATGGGGTCAAAAACATCCATCTTTGGTTACGCAGAACCATCAAGTGATCTGAACCACCGAATCCAAGATTTTGGACTTTGAACGTCTATGGTTCTGCAGAATCAGTACCGTGAGAACTCCCTGTCAAGCTCCAGAACCAGAGAATGACTGGGTTCAGGTCCGGTACTGATGGCTGGATATGGTCCTGCTAGATGTAGAACCAGGCAGTTTTATTAACACGACATATTTTCAGCAACAAGGAAATCAGAGTTTCACCTGATTAGACAGAAAATAAAACTATCAGTTGCAAAGTAGTGTGGCAGGTTGAAAAACAGACTACTAACCAGGTACTAACCGGCTAGTTCCCGGTCCTAGCCTGGTTATTACCTGGCTAATTATCGGCCTATCTCTAAGCTGCCTTTTCTTTCTAAGGTTTCAGAACAAATTGTGTCAGCTGACAGTTTTTAGATGACAATGGCATTCTGGAGGTTTTCCAGTCAGGTTTTAAAACTCTTCATAGCACAGAATCTGCTTTAATAAGAGTTTTAATGACGTCCTTCTTGCATGTGATTCTGGTCACCATGTTGTTCTGATCCTACGTGACCAAACTGCTGCCTTTGATACTGTAGACCACCACATTTTAATAATTACATCACGTTGTAGGTATTGATGGCACTGTTCTTAGATGGTTCAGGTTTTACCTGGAGGAGAGAACCATTTCAGTGAAAATTAGTGACTCTGAATCATCTGCTGCTTCGATGCCTTATGGTGTCCCACAGGGCTCAATTCTGGGCCCTCTGCTTTTCTCTCTGTATTTACTGCCTCTGGGTTCCATCCTCAGGAAACATGGGATCTCATTTCATTGTTATGCTGATGACTGTCAGGTTTATTTGCCCCTGAAGCAGAAGGACGTCCATCAAACATCTCCTGGCATGTCTGGTGATATTAAAGCTTGGTTGGCCCTGAACTTTTTAAACTTTAATGAAAACAAAACAGAGGTGATGGTGTTTGGACCCAGTGGCTCCTGTGAGTCCTCCTCTGTTGACCTTTGACCCTTGGAGGTTTATTTTAAACCTGTTATTACAGATCTTGGTTTTAAGGTGATTTTTAACTGGACAGCCAGATCAGAGCCGTGGTTAAGTCCAGCTTTTATCCGTTAAGGCGATGGGCGTCAGTGAAATCTTTTCTTTCCATGTTGAAACATGATCCAGGCTTTTATTTCCACTCGGTTGGATTAATGTGACTCCCTTCATCTGGGAGTCAGTCAGTTGCTGCAGCTGGTTCAGATGCTGCTGCACCACTTTTTACAGGAACTGGAAAGAGGGAGCATGTGACCCCTGACCCCTGACCTGGCCTCACTTCACTGGCTGCCTGTATATTTTAGGATTCATTTTAAAATTCTTATGTTTGTTTTTAAATCACTACATAATCTCACCCCGGCTGACCTCTGAGCTTCTTCACCCCTACGGGCCCCATCGGTCTCTCAGGTCCAGCTGCTCCTGGAGGTCCAGAGGTCCAGGAGGCTCAGAGGGTCAGAGCTTCTCTGTCCTGGGCCCAAAGTTATGGACCGACTTGGCTTGGCAGGTCAGAGACGCCCCTTCACTGTCCACTTTAAAGCTCGTCTATTTTACTTGGCTTTCAACACCAGCAGGATCCAGTTTTAAATTGTAAGTTTTTTTATTGTTATTGTGTTTTAATGTACAGCACTTTGTACCAGCTGTGGCTGTTATATAGTGCTTTATAAATAAAGTTGGTTTGGTAATAACATGTGGTTTAATCATTTAACCAGGGTATGATTACTTCTGGATCGATGGTTAGTTCCCTTCATCAGTGAAACAAATATTAAAAACTGCTTCTGATTTTTACTCTGGTTATCTCTACTTATCTTTGCTGATCATTTCTACAGTCATCTCTATTGATTATTTCCACTGGTCAAACCAAACAACTGATGATCCAGATTCCGATCCATCTCTGGTTTTATTAAATCCCAACATGTCATCATAATGAAGTTACAAACATCAACAGTGAGTCTTTAAAGAGCAGGAGGAGGTCTGGGGGTCCAGATGAACTCCACGCCACCATCCGTCACTCTGAAGGAGCTGACCCTGGAAGCCTTGGTGCCGGTCCAGGAGGAGCAGTGGACGGTGAAGACCTGCCAGTTCCTCTGCTCTCCGCTCCCTTCGTCTCCATTTGCTGGGTTATGTTCAGCTTCCTGTCTGGAGCAAACCAGCCGATGGGTCACCAGACGCTGCCAGGCACGGCAGAGGTGGGACCGGTCTGCCTCTGAGGAGGATTGTGGTCCATTGGAACCTCTCCTGATGGGGTGGCAGGTTGCAAAGATGGTGATTCTGAAGTCCCTGAGGGGGAACCACAGAACAGGACATCAGCTGTCAGAACCACATGATTGACCAATGCAACCTTGAACTTTGAACTCTAAGGCTCGCACATCCTCCCCAAGAACAGAGAACTGTGTTGTTTTACTGGAGCTGATCAGATGGAGTGGTTCCTGGTCTGAGAACATCTGGATCTGGTTCCTTGATCCAGTACTGAACATTGGATCCTCGGGTCACGGACTGAGCTCCAGAACCATGAACCTGGGTCACCATCACAGGACCGGGTCACTGATCTGAGTTTCTGATCAAGGTTGCTACTGATGTACTGCAATGGACTGGACTCTACTGAACGGGTCAGTCCTGCTAAAGACCAAATAAACCAGAAGACTGTTCTCTGGTCAGAACATCTCCTGGGAAGAACTTTAAGTCCCACATTGCAGAATTTGTTCAGGCCTTTTAAAGGACACGAGAACTTTCTATATGTCCAGTTGGACCTGCTGAAGAACCTTCCACCCGTTTCATTGGCTCTAGTGGCCAAAATCTGACAGTGAGTTGACAGGAAGTCAGTAATGAGAGGGGAAGTAAAGGTAATCAGGCCAGGACTCGAACCTGTGACGTCCACATCGAGGACTAAGGCCTCCGTATGTGGGCTATGCTTTACCTCTGCACCACCAAGCCCTCCACCCCGACCCACTGGAACCTCCTAGTGACCCAGAACTGAACCAAACCCCCTGCCCTCCGTGTACCAGCTCAGATGGACAGGTAGGGTCTTCAGACAGTCTGACAGAGGTCAACCCTCTACAGACTGTCTAGGACACACTTGAAGGATCCACCTGAGCAGTCGACCCAGCAGCTCCGAACACCTGCTGAGCTTCTCCTCCTGCTTGGCAACGCTGGCTCCGCCCTCACTGCGATCCGACCAATAGAACGCCGAGATGCTGTCAATGAGAAGGAGCGCTGCTCTGGGTCGAGAAGACAAGGTGGTCTCCAGGAAGTGAAGGGTGAGGAGGAGCTGGGAAGAACAGGAGCAGCGGACCACCAGGAGGCGAGACAGACACGAGCGCAGAACCGCATCATCAGACCCGGCAGAATCACCTGGAGAGAAAGGAACCAGTCATGTTCCGGTAAGCTGATCTGAAGTCTTCAAACCCTGCAGATGTCGTTGGCTTCACCTGCGTTCAGTCGACTGTCCAGAACACTGGCCAGCCGGAACATGTCCAGACTGTAGAGTGTGTCCACAAAGACGACGTCCACCTCCAGACCGCCAGCTGTCTCTGGCAGGACGCAGCGACACAGCAGGTGGTAGAGCAGCTCCGTCTTTCCTGGAGACACCAGAACAAAAGGGCTCAAGTGGGTCAGGACACGGCACCCGTGGACCCAATGAAACCTCACCTGTCCCCTCCGGACCGTACACCTCCACCACCTCCCCTGCCAGTCAGACACACAGTCAGAAACAGCCTGATTACTGGTCAGCTGAGAAGTGGGTGGAGCTACGTACCACGGTCAGGTCCTCCATCACCGGCAAACAGCCGAGGCTCAACGTCCTTCAGGCAGCGCCGGGCCTCCAGACGGGCAAACAGCTGCAGGAGACACCAACACGGATGGTACCGGAACATAGACTGGACCAACACTAGAATATATACTGATAAAAGGCGCTACCACCAAACCTGAGATGAGCTTTTACTTTGAAAAGCCTCAGGGGTAGACTGACTGCTGAACCTGGCCTGGACTTTTACTGTGACAGTCCATTAAAACTTCACATCAAGTTTTAATGTCAAGCTTAATAAAATAATCTGAGATGAAAAAATATTTAGTATTTCTATTGTTTGAAGAGCTGTAGATCTTTTCTGTACTAATTGCGCTACAACTAACCGGAGTTGGGATTTAATTTTGAAAAGCCAACAGACAGTTCCGGTGTTAAAAGATTTGGACTCTAAACTCGGTGACCACATCCAGGTCACCTGTCCGCATCACAAGCTCACCTGAGTCCCGCTCTCACTCATCTCTGTCCACCTTCCTCTTCCTCAGGATCATTTGCGCGGGAACGCTTCGACTTCCGGTTGCTGGGTTTTATTCGAGGCAGCAGCTGGAATAAGATTTAAGTTCGATGCCGGTTCGGAAAAGCCCAGACGGATACATTACAGAGAAACAAGAAGCGTTGGTTTATTAAAGTGAACGAACAACCAGTGAATCGGTTTGTTGACGGTGACATCACTTCCGGCTGACAAAATAAGACTCACGTTTTCACAATAAAAGTGTGTTTATGCGTAAAGGGCATCTCGGCTTTTCTTCCCCATCACGAAAAATAAATAAAATTACAAGTCAACCAACTTTTACCTCCATATGGAGGAATAAGAGGAAGGCAGCTGAGATTAAAATGATGATGATGGAGGGCCAACGCTGTAGATGTTATTATGAATAATGTGTTGAAAGTAACTGACATTATGAAAAGATCATTTATGAAGAATAGAAAGTTTCTTTCTCTATGCGACCTTTTGTTCAGTAAGTCATGTGTTTTCTCTGTCTGTATTATTTTAATCCATTATTATATAGAGAACAGCTAAAATCAACAATGAGCATCAAGTTTTAATGTAAAGCTTAATAAAATAATCTGAGATTAAAAAATATGTTGTCTTTTTTTTCCAGAGAAGTCAGGCCTCACTGCCTCGTCTGTGTGTCAGCGACTGACTGACGGCACCTGAACGCACCACGTCTCAGTGAATCCAGCAGACACGTCAGTGAGTGTTTACATTTTATTGACCTTAGAATTTCTCATAAAGGTCAGTTTTCATTTCTTTACAAATATAAAGATTCTTAGAGCTGTGAGTGAAGCAGAAAAACAAACAGAATCGGCTGAGAAAATGTGTACTCTCCCTTTAACACAGGTCCAAACTCCTGTTGGTTCTGGTTCATCTCTGCATGCCGAGGATTCAGTACAGCGTCAGTGTGGTGATCTGTTCAAAACCTCAGCGCCCCCTAGTGGAGGATTAGTGCAGGAACCTGATGGAGGCGTCCTGTCAACATAGAAGTTTGAGTAGAAACATCGGAGCCGTCTCACAGGCCTGATAGTGTACATCTCATGACAAAGAACACAGCCCAATATGGCTGACTGAAGGTCCAGAACTCTGCTAGAGAGAACAAACATGAGGGAGGAGGGCCCCAGGAAGCCAGCAGCGTGGTCAGAGAGGACCCAGCATCTGCAGCTCTGCAGGCAGCCTGACAGATGCATAGATGAAAGAGAATCAGGAAGAAAGATGGGAAACTGATCAACCTGTGGCCCTTTATCAGTTCTGCCTCAGTTACACCTGGTGAGGCAGCTCAAGCTTCAGCAGCCGGTCTGGAACCAAGACAAACACCTGAGAGGACGCGACCGACTGACGAGGAAGAAGAGGCTGCAGCCAGAAACCTCAGCGCTACATCAGAAATGAAGGATAGCTAACATCAGCTAGCAGCAACTGAGAACAAATAGCAGCTAACAACTAGCATCAGCTAACCGCAGCTAAAAGCTAACACTGGTTCATAGCTAGTATCAGCTAATAACTAACAGTAGCTAACAACAACTGGCAGCCGATAATAGTGGCCATCAGCTGAAAGCTAGCAGAAGCTAACAGCTAACAACATCTAACAGTTTGCAGCAGCTAATTGCTCACAGAGGCAAATAGCTGGTAGATGGCAACAGCTAATAGCTAATAGCCAGCTGCAGCTAAAAGATAAGATAACAGCTAATAGCTACCATCAGCTGCTAGGGTTAGGACTAACCCTACCCCATCTCTGGGGTAAATAAAATGGCGTCTCTGCTGCAGCAGAATGATCATCATGCCTTCTAGCTAACATGCTAACTCTTTCTTTCTGCAGAGACAGTATGCTAACAAGCTCACAGGAATCACACAAAGCTAACAGTTAGGCGTCCGGTACTGAGTAGAAGGCATGGCGACGGGCCCCATCAGGACATGATGCCAAAGACGGGGTTGTGTCGACAGATGCTGGGGCCGATCTCATCGTAGTCCTTCTTGGAGTGACAGACCTGGAAGAACTCGGGCTGCAGGAACAGAAGCAACAGCAGAGCATGAGGGCAGCAGGAGGAGCTCAGCGCTTCAGACCAGTTGAAGTTCGTCCATCCTCACCGTGGACGCCAGCATGGAGCCTCCAAACCAGACAGCGTAGCGCTGCATGTGATGGGTCACCACCTGGACCTCCATCGGCTTCGGCTGCAGAAACACAGAGACGCTGAGATAAACACGGTCCAGAACCAACACGCTTCTGCTGTTGACTAGAAATGTGCCGATCAGGTTTTTTCCTGCCGATTCCGATCACCAGGGGTGAAAGTAAGGGGGTACGGCAGGGTACCGCTACCCCTAAAAGATTTAGCTGGTGTTCCCAGTACCTGCAAGAGAGGAGCAGCTGTCTGCTGTAAATAATCAGTGGATTCACTGTGCAGCGTGACTGATTAGTTTTTCAAGAACAATCTAAAACACATTTAATCAGTTAATAAATAGCTTAACGCCGCGCTGAGAGCAGCACGTCCTCCTCTGACTCCTTATCAAAACGTTCATCATTTTATTAAAGAACAACAAAAAGTCAACAAAACGTTTTCAAATTAATGACCCAACAACAATAATAATCTCAGTGATTATTGTTTCAACAAGGTGTTGCGCAATTCTGTGCGTTTCGGTTCCATTATTAAAATAACAGATTAAAATGAACCAATCAACCATCTCTGTGTTCATGATTATTACTGATCACTAAATAAATATCAAGCCTGAAAACCTGATATCGTAACGGACTGAATGTTTTCAGGAGGTTGCCATGGCAACGGGTGTGACAGAGAGAGTAAAAAGGTGCGAGTGGTTTAGAGTTGATCACCTGTTCAGGTAGTTTTACCTTTGCTGTGTCTCATCACAGCTGCTGTAGTTTCTGAACGTCCTACATACGACAAACTTGGACTAATTACCTCGATCTGTGTGACTAAAGTCATTCACAACAAACAAACACGGTAAATATGTTTAAGTATTTAACAAACAAATGGCTTCTACCGCGATAATTATGTGAAATTTAATTGTCTAATTCAAAAATAATAGTTTTATTGCTCTCTGGGATCTCGCTTTGAGCTCAGAGTCTGAGAGGCTTTTCCTCTATCAATTTGTTTTGCCTCTTATTTAGTGAAAATATTGATGTTGATGAGATTTTCTCCAAAATAATAACCTTTATAGCTCCACTGTTGAAACTCTAACATTCACAAATGAAATAAAATCCAGTCCAACATCTGGTTTGAGGTGATTCCTCTGGAACCTGTTGGAGGAAAAACATCCCAACTTCAGAAGATGAGCTTTAACCTAACAGAGCTCTGTGGTTCCTCCTGTCAGTATGAGAGTCAGGGTGAGGAGGCGCCATGTTAGGAAGAGAAGCTGCAGGATCTTCAGAACAAGCAGGTCATGATGCTGGGCTACTGATTATCCCTCTGTCTGGACACAGGACCAGTAGAACCAGTTTAAAAGATGCAGTGAATGGTTACACAGTGGGGAGAACAAGTATTTGATCCACTGTTGATTTTCCAGGTTTTCCTTTCTGGTGTATCAAATACTTATTTCACACAATAAAATGGAAATTAATTATTTAAAAATCATACATTGTATTTTTCTGGATTTTTGTTTTAGATTCCATCACTCACAGTTGAAGAGTATCTATGATAAAAATTACAGTTTTCTACAAGCTTTGCAAGTGGAAAACCTGAAAAATCAACAGTGGATCAAATACTTGTTCTCCCCACTATGCCAGACGTGGAAAACTGGGATGACTCCATGCCATGATGTTCAGGATTTGGTTCTCGGCATCTCAAGGTGTCAACATTGCAGCCAGTGGGCTGAAGGAGGAAATACAGCTTTATTTTGTAGCGATTCAAGAGATACCAGCTTTTATCACTTTGCAAAAAAATTAATCAGCACAGAAACTCCAAGTCACACAAAGAAGCAGTTTTACTTTTGTCATAGTACCCAAGAATTTAAAACTACTTTCACCGATATCGATCGCATAATTTTTTTTTTTTATCATAAACACTACCGATTACATTATGTGGATAAAGGAACCATAAAATCACCATAATTTAGACAAAAACTTGTTTTTAATAACTTTTTCCAAGAAGAAAACTAAACAAAACAGGCATTGTGCAAATTGTCCTGTTATCAATAATACCATCTTTAACAGACTGAAAACATATGGAGGCTCTGAAGAGGCTAAATTATGCAAAGAGCCAAAATAAAACACCAACATTGCCAAAAGATTAAAGTATAAAACTTACATTCAAAGTCAAATACAGGATCCATTACAATAAACAATCCAGAGTTACTGAATGAAAACTTCCTGTTAGCATGGTGGCTAGCTGATTACTGCTAGCTCTGATTGGCTGTTTCTGACTGAGCGGAGTAATTATGCAGAGCAGGGAGGAGATCGATTATTTTTTAGAGATTATCTGTCTCATGTTAGGACAGCGAAAGTTTTAATACGTATGTAAAATGTATTTTTTAGGTTAGATGCTGCAGCTTTAAGCAGAGGTTCGGTGTGAGAGTCACTACCAGGTGGAGCAGAAGCGGCGCTCAGTCTGTGAAATATTACTACCTGTAGCGTAGCAGCGGTTCAACAGCGAGAGCAGAACCAGCGTCTTACATCGCAGGATTTGTTGCTGCGCGTTTGCAGAGTGAAGGAAAGAGGAGACCAGCTGCACAGGCAGGCTGAGAAATGAGATGCAGGTGATCGGCAACAAGAGCCAATGATCGCCGATCATGCACTTTTTCACGGAAATCGGCCGATTATGATCGGTGGCCGATCGATCGGCACATTTGTACTGTTGACGGACCAAGTCACTGAACAGAGACAGATGTCCCGCAGCATCATTCTGCCTTAACAGACAGCCGATGACTAGGAGGAGCTAGAAAGAGGGCAGGCAACCAGCGGTTCTGACCTTGATGCGTCCTCCACTCAGCTCCTCGCTCAACCTCAGCCGGGCGTCCGCCGTCCTCTTCAGGTCTCGCTGCAGCCGCCGCCCAAAGTCCCTGAACATAGTGGAGCCTCCGGACAGAACGATGTTCTGGAAACGGAGAAGCACAGACTCATGTCAGTCTGGCAGGAAACAGTCCAACACAGTGACACATCTTACCACCAAACCATCTGTGTTCGAGGTAATGACAGTGCTTAGACCCACCTTGTAGAGCGGCCGCCTCACATCGATCGGACAGCTTTGAATGACCTCATCAATGACATCAGAGATGGACTGCATGAAATCTGGGTTGGAAAACTGGAAACCATGGAAAAATATTTAAATTAGCTTAAAATTAACGTCAGCCAATACTTTAAACCAAAGTCTGGCCTGTTCAAGCTGAGCTTTAATTTAGTACAAATTGAGTAAAACTGTGAAGAGACCAGCTTGCTATTCTTTCATTGTTGTTGGTATCTACTTTACTTCTCATGCACCTATTTTACTTGCAAGGATTACAGGTGAGGCAAAGCTTCACTTGACTGCACGTCACTGGATTCCTGCAGGTTCTAGAGGGAGAAAGGGAGGCAGATGCTTCCATCCCTGTTTACTGAGGCAGACACCCCGTCGACTTCATAACTAGGTCAGTTGGGATGAATGTACCTGAGTTTGAATTATGGGTTGATTATTCTGATTGTGTTTCTATGTGAGACGTGACGTGTGAGTTGGTTCTGGAACCTCGGGATGGAAGAAGATCTCGGGTCCAAGGAAGCGTTCGTAGCCCACGTCAATGTGGAAGGGGGTCTTGGTGACTGCGTTAATTCCTTGGAACTGCTTGATCCACTTCCCAGGATCGGAGTCATACTTGGCAAACTCCCTCACGATGTCGGGACAGATGTAGCAGTACCGCTCCTAGATACGAGGGTAAAACATGAGGTGAGCAGCAGAGGAAACAGAAGAAGACAGCAAGCAGCAACAGAGAAACACCTTGATGGCTTTGGCGGTCTCCAGTGACTGCTCCGGAGGAATGCCCGCCTCTCTGTCCCTGAGCAGCTGCTGGATGAAGAAGGTGATGTCCCGCCCTGCGATGGGGATGTGTTTTATACAGCTTCCAATCACGTAACCCTCGGCCTGCCGCAGACATCCAATCAGTGAGCAACGTCCGCCGCAGCATAGCCGTTGAAGGTGAGTGCGGCTCTCACCACAGGAATGGCATGCGTCACTCCATCTCCACTGTCGATCACGATGCCGGTAAGGGTCCGCTGTCCCACCTGGCGAGACGTCCAGGATGCCGCCAAGGCCAGCACCGCCTGCGGGAGGAACACAGTTAGCAAGGGAGGTCTGTAGCATCCTGGGACGCTCGAAGGCTCTCACCTGCACTGCGATGTACAGCCCAGGTACGTTAAAGGTCTCAAACATAATCTCAGCCAGGTACTCTCTGTTTTCAGGAGTGTTGAGAGGAGGCTCTGTCTGCTCAGGTAGACCCAAACACACACAGAGGTGAGAACAAGACGAAGAAAACATCCACTCACCTGTTGCCTCTTTTCCTACCTGGACAGGAGACACTGCCATTAACCTTCTGCTGAAAATCACAACATACACTGTTCTGTCTCCAGAATGTAGATTGTACTGATACAAGAACACAGACTATAATAAGACCAGAACATAGACCGTACCGACACCAGAACATAGATCGTACCGACACCAGACTGTAGAAATCCCTGAATGCTGCAGCCGTCACACTCTCAGCCTCTTCAAGAATATTTATTTTACATTTCCAGGAAGCTGACTTTCATTACTACCCAATAAACCCAGCGTGTTCTTCACATGGCCTTTGGAGCGGCTTCCCTCTATCCTGGAGAGCTCACTGTATCCCTCAGGAAGGAACCTGGTAGTTTTGGTTGATGCCCAGAGCTCCCCCTGCTGGCCTCTGGGAGACCCAGGAGTCACCTGGAAACTTGCTGCAGTGTCTGAATGGCATAGTGGAAAATCTCAGACCTTTCTTAGAACAACGAACCCTTCTGGAGCTGAACGTCAACATCTCTAAGCCTCATCATTGACCCGTGTCCTCATGGCCTCGAACCTGTCCTGATGCTCAGCTGAATGTGAAGGCGACTCTTGCTGGGTTCAGTCTTCAACACCTGACTGGTTGTGATTTGCTTCTGGATCGTAAACTGAACCCCCATTTCACATGTTTGTGTCACTATATAAGACTTGTAAACCTGTAGATAAGTAAGGTGCTCTGATGTAGGATTTCACTCTTTTATAAAACATTCAAGGACTGTAAGGCAACTAGTTTTAGATTCTGCTGTTGGATCAGCCTGTCTTACTTTAATATTGCAGTTGTGTTGACATCACACAGAGTCTGTACCATCAGGAAGCTGTGGTCCTCTGGCTCGGCCCTCAGGTACTTGAAGATGACCTGCTCCATGAACTTCTCCATCAGATCCCAGTCCTCCACCATCCCATGACGGATGGGCCACTGAACAGCAAACAGACAGTCGGTCTGCTGACCCGATCAGCTTCCATCCTCTTCCTCCTCCACCAGCTCACCTTGGTTGCATAGTTGGGTTTATCGACGGCTTGGTCTCCGATGTAGAAGTCCAGGTCGTCCACTCCTCTGGCCAGCCTCCTCTGGGCCTGCTCTCCAATGCTGGCCGACTCCTTGATGGCGATGCCTGGCGGAGACCAGATGGGTTCTGTTCGGCAGAAGCAGACTGTCCCAGTGGTACTAGAACCACCGGTACTAACTGAGGAGACTCAGCTGGTACTCACAGGACGGCATGATGAACTGTGGCTCCGTGTTTCCTGCATAGCCGATCTTGGTGTATCTGCAGTCAGGACAGAGCAGCAGAGCAGCCCAGACAGGAGCAATCAACACACAGACTCACTGATTATAGCAAAACAAGCAGGAAATAAGGCTTACTAAGAATAAATCTGGAGGACTTTGGTTGTGGTTCCAACCTGGCAGAACCAGTAAACAGCTAAAACGCTGTGGTTCCGACCCAATAGATCATTCAAATGCCAATCATTCCAATTTACAAATCTAGAAATAAAGATGATATTAGCAATTACCACCCTATTCCTGTTCTTCCAACTTTATCAAAGGTTCTTGAAAGAGTTGTCCAAAGCAGATTAACTGAATATTTTAAGAAATGTTTGATTCTTTCAACTTCACTGTATGGATTCAGGAAACAGAGCTGCACCTGTTTGGCTATTTTGGATCTTATTGAAAAAATGATAGATGCACGAGAACAAGGAGACTCTGGCATTTCTAGAACCTTTCTAAGGTTCGACACAGTAGATCTGAACATATTACTGAGGAAGCGGCACCACGATGGGGTTACGGCATACGACTGGTTAAAGTTACCTTCATTATGTAGTTATTAATCAACATGGGCTCCCCCAGGATTCATTATTTGTATAAATGACTTTGTAAACTCTTCTAAAATATTTCATAAAGTTATTTTGCTGATGATGCAAACTTGGTTTTTTTTCACATCAGCAAAACAAATTTTATTTCGTTTAGACCAAATACATTTTTATCATTCACTCATCATATAAATCTTAAAATTGGAAACGAGGAAATAATGAGAATGAGGTCTACAAAGTTCCTGGGGGTCTTCATAGACGAGTCCTTACATTCTTTAACCCGCTGTCTAAGAAACTGTCATTGAGCCGCATATTAATTACTGTAATGTTTCTGGTGCAACACTTTCCCAGGTATCTCAGGAAACTGGAGACCCTTCAAAAGAAGAAGATAGGAGCCGAGTCCTGGTCCCACTAAACGCCTTCAGGCTCCTCTGGTTAAATGGGACCCAGAGCAGCTGCATGACGCTCCAAGTTAAACTGAACTGACCCTAGACTGAGAGCTTGTTCCAGTCAGTGGCCTCAGCATACAGCATACATACAGCATACATACAGCATACATACAGCATACATACAGCATACATACAGCATACATACAGCATACATACAGCATACATACAGCATATATACAGCATACATACAGCATACATACAGCATACATACAGCATACATACAGCATACATACAGCATACATACAGCATACATACAGCATACATACAGCATACATACAGCATACAGCATACATACAGCATACATACAGCATACATACAGCATACATACAGCATACATACAGCATACACAGTGGCGCAACTACACATTATTCAGGTGGATGCAAAAACATAGATCGGCGCCCCCCCCCCCTCTGACCGAGGGACGGAACGTCAGGGTGAAGGAGCGACGCTCACTCAGCCCCCCCCCCCCCCCCCCGAGGCAACGATACGTGAAGGGTAAAACTCCCTACATTTACCTCGTCATGTGTGCGAGGTGAAGGAGCGTAAGGCGCGCATTAGTGTACGGGAAAACATCATCGGCGCGCCGCCCCCTCCAGACGGGGTTTTGGCGCCCCCTCTGGTGCTGCGCCCCTATGCGTTGCATACCCTGCATACCCACTTTTTGCGCCACTGAGCATACATATAACATACATATAACATACATACAGCATACATACAGCATATATACAGCATACATACAGCATACAGCATACATACAGCATACATACAGCATATATACAGCATACATACAGCATACAGCATACATACAGCATACATACAGCATACATACAGCATACATACAGCATACATACAGCATACATACAGCATACATACAGCATACATACAGCATACAGCATACATACAACATACAGCATACATACAGCATACAGCATACATACAACATACAGCATACATACAGCATACATACAGCATACATACAGCATACAGCATACATACAACATACAGCATACATACAGCATACAGCATACATACAACATACAGCATACATACAGCATACAGCATACATACAACATACAGCATACATACAGCATACATACAGCATACATACAGCATACAGCATACAGCATACATACAGCATACATACAGCATACATACAGCATACATACAGCATACATACAGCATACATATAACATACATATAACATACATACAGCATACATACAGCATACAGCATACATACAACATACAGCATACATACAGCATACATACAACATACAGCATACATACAGCATACAGCATACATACAACATACAGCATACATACAGCATACAGCATACATACAACATACAGCATACATACAGCATACATACAGCATACAGCATACATACAACATACAGCATACATACAGCATACAGCATACATACAGCATACAGCATACATACAGCATACAGCATACATACAACATACAGCATACATACAACATACAGCATACATACAGCATACAGCATACATACAGCATACAGCATACATACAGCATACAGCATACATACAACATACAGCATACATACAGCATACAGCATACATACATACAGCATACATACAGCATACAGCATACATACAACATACAGCATACATACAACATACAGCATACATACAGCATACAGCATACATACAGCATACAGCATACATACAACATACAGCATACATACAGCATACAGCATACATACAACATACAGCATACATACAGCATACAGCATACATACAACATACAGCATACATACAGCATACAGCATACATACAACATACAGCATACATACAGCATACAGCATACATACAACATACAGCATACATACAGCATACATACAGCATACATACAGCATACATACAGCATACAGCATACATACAGCATATATACAGCATACATACAGCATACATACAGCATACATACAGCATACATACAGCATACATACAGCATATATACAGCATACATACAGCATACATACAGCATACATACAGCATACATACAGCATACATACAGCATACATACAGCATATATACAGCATACATACAGCATACATACAGCATACATACAGCATACATACAGCATACATACAGCATACATACAGCATACATACAGCATACATACAGCATACATACAGCATACATACAGCATACATACAGCATACATACAGCATACATACAGCATACATACAGCATACATACAGCATACATACAGCATATATACAGCATACATACAACATACAGCATACATACAACATACAGCATACATACAGCATACATACAGCATACATACAGCATACAGCATACATACAACATACAGCATACATACAGCATACAGCATACATACAACATACAGCATACATACAGCATACAGCATACATACAACATACAGCATACATACAGCATACAGCATACATACAGCATACATACAGCATATATACAGCATACATACAGCATACATACAGCATACAGCATACATACAGCATACAGCATACATACAGCATATATACAGCATACATACAGCATACATACAGCATACATACAGCATACATACAGCATACATACAGCATATATACAGCATACATACAGCATACATACAGCATATATACAGCATATATACAGCATACATACAGCATATATACAGCATACATACAGCATACATACAGCATACATACAGCATACATACAGCATATATACAGCATACATACAGCATACATACAGCATACATACAGCATATATACAGCATACATACAGCATATATACAGCATACATACAGCATACATACAGCATACATACAGCATACATACAGCATATATACAGCATACATACAGCATACAGCATACATACAGCATACATACAGCATATATACAGCATACATACAGCATATATACAGCATACATACAGCATATATACAGCATACATACAGCATATATACAGCATACATACAGCATACATACAGCATATATACAGCATACATACAGCATATATACAGCATACATACAGCATACATACAGCATATATACAACATACATACAGCATACATACAGCATTACGCATACAAGCATACAGCATACAAAAAACATACAGCATACATACAGCAGACATACAGCATACATACAGCATACATAAAGCATACAGCATACATAAAACATACAGCATACATACAGCATACAGCATACATACAACATACAGCATACATACAGCATACAGCATACATACAACATACAGCATACATACAGCATACATACAGCATATATACAGCATACATACAGCATACATACAGCATACAGCATACATACAGCATACAGCATACATACAGCATACAGCATACATACAGCATATATACAGCATACATACAGCATACATACAGCATACATACAGCATACATACAGCATACATACAGCATACCATACAGCATACTATACAGCATACATACAGCATACTATACAGCATACATACAGCATATATACAGCATACCAGCATACATACAGCATACATACAGCATACATACAGCATATATACAGCATAACATACAGCATACATACAGCATACCATACAACATAACATACATACAGCATACATACAGCATACATACAGCATACATACAGCACATAAAAAAAAATAACAATACAGCAAATAACAAAATACAGCATAATACATACAGCATACATACAGCATATATTACAGCATACCCATACAGCATACATACAGCATAACCAATACAGCATACATACAGCATAAAAACATACAGCATACATACAGAACAAATAATACAGCATACATACAGCATACATACATAATACAGCATACATACAGCACATACATACAGCATAAACAGATACACGCATACAGCATACATACAGCATAACAGCATACCATAACAACATACATACAGCATACATACAGCAATAACACATAAGCATACAGCATACATACAGCAACATACAGCATACACAATATATCAGCATAAACAGCATACATACACATACATACAGCATAACATACAGCATAAAAAAAAAAATAAAACATACAGCATACAGCATACATACAGCATACATACAGCATACTACCATACAGCATACAATACATCCATACATACAGCATACAGCATACATACAGCAAAAAAAAAAAAAAAATACATACAGCATACTAATACAGCATACAATACACAAATAATACAGCATACATACAGCATACATACAGCATACATACAGCATATATACAGCATACCATACAGCATACATACAGCATACATACAGCATATATACAGCATACTACAGCATACAAACATACAGCATACATACACATACAGCATACATACATACATACAGCATACATACAGCATACCATACAGCATACATACAGCATACATACAGCATATATACAGCATACATACAGCATACATACAGCATACATACAGCAAACAACATACATACAGCATTACACTACAGCATACATACAGCATACATACAGCCATAATACAGCATATACATACAGCATACACACATACAGCATACATACAGCATACATACAGCATACATACAGCATATATACAGCATACATACAGCATAATACAGCAACATACACATACAGCATACATACAGCATATACAGCATACATACAACATACATACAGCATACATACAGCATACATACAGCATACATACAGCATACATACAGCATACATACAGCATATATACAGCATACATACAGCATACATACAGCATACATACAGCATACATACAGCAATATATACAGCATACATACAGCATACATACAACAACATACAGCATACATACAGCATACAATACAGCATACATACAGCATACATACAGCATACAGCATACATACAGCATAATAGCATACATACAGCATACATACAGCATACAGCATAACATACAATACAGCATACATACAGCATACAGCATACATACAGCATACATACAGCATACATACAGCATATATACAGCATACATACAGCATACATACATACAGCATACATACAGCATATAACAGCATACATACAGCAAAATATAAGCATACTATACAGCATAATAGCATAACAGCATACATACAGCATACAGCATAATACAGCATACATACCATACATACAGCATACATACAGCATACATACAGCATACATACAGCATACATACAGCATACATACAGCATACATACAGCATATCATACAGCATACATACAGCATATATACAGCATACATACAGCATACATACTACAGCATACAATACAGCATACATACAGCATACATACAGCATACATACAGCATACACATACATACAGCATACATACAGCATACAGACAATACATACAACATACATACATACACATACATACAGCATACATACAGCATACATACAGCATATACATACAGCATACATACAGCATACATACAGCATACATACAGCATACATACAGCATACATACAGCATACATAAGCACATACAGCATATATACAGCATACATACAGCATAATACAGCATTACATACAGCATACATACAGCATACATACACATACAGCATACATACAGCATATATACATACAGCATACATACAGCATACATACAGCATACATACAGCATACATACAGCATACATACAGCAACATACAGCTATACAGCATACATACAGCATACATACAGCATAATACGCATACAAAGCATACATACAGCATACATACAGCATACATACAGCAATACATACAGCATACATACAGCATATACATACAGCATACATACTGCATACATACAGCATAAAGCATAAATACAACATACAGCATACAAACAGCATACAGCATACATACTACATACAGCATACATACAGCATACATACAGCATACATACAGCATACGCATACATACAGCATACATACAGCATACATACAGCATACATACAGCATACATACAGCATACAGCATACATACAGCATACATACAGCATACAGATACAGCATACATACAGCATATATACAGCATACATACAGCATAAAACAGCATAATACATATACAGCATACATACAGCATATATACAGCATACATACAGCATACATACAGCATACATACAGCATACATACAGCATACATACAGCATACATACAGCATACATACAGCATACCATACAAGCATACATACAGCATATATACAGCATACATACAGCATACATACAGCATACATACAGCATACATAAAACATACATACAACATACATAAAGCAATACACATACAGCATACATACAGCATACATACAACATACATACAAAAATACAGCATACATACAGCATACATCAGCATAATCAGCATACATACAGCATAACAACATACAGCATACATACAGCATAATACAGCATACATAACATACATACAGCATACAGCATACATAGCATAACAGCATACATACAGCAACATACAGCATACATACAGCATACATACAGCATAATACAGCATACATACAGCATACATACAGCATACATACAGCATATATACAGCATACATACAGCATACATACAGCATACATACACATAGCATACATACAGCATACATACAGCATACATACAGCACATACAGCATACATACAGCATAACATACAGCATACATACAGCATACATACAGCATACATACAGCATACATACAGCATATATACAGCATACATACAACATACATACAGCATACATACAGCATACATACAGCATACATAAAACATACATACAACATACATACAGCATATATACAGCATACATACAAAGCATACATACAGCATAATACACATACATACAGCATATCATACAGCATACATACAGCATACATACAGCATACAATACAGCATACATACAGCAATAACATACAGCATACATAAACAACATACAGCATACATACAGCATACATACAGCATATATACAGCATACATACAGCATACATACAGCATACATACAGCATACATACAGCATACATACAGGCATACATACAGCATATATACAAACATACAGCATACATAATACAGCATACATACCAACAACAGCATACATACAACATACACATAAAAACAATACAGAACATACAACATACACAAATACAGCAACATACAGCATATACAGCATACATACAGCATACATACAGCATACAGCATACAACAGCATACAGCATACATACACATACAGCATACATACAGCATACTATACAGCATACAACACAGCATACATACAGCATACATACAGCATACAGCATACATACGCATAATACAGCATAAAGCATACATACAGCATACATACAGCATACATACAGCTACATTACAGCATACATACAGCATACAGCATACATACAGCATACATACAGCATATATACAGCATACATACAGCATACATACAGATACA
>NC_088849.1:27500765-27543521 GCF_904066995.2 Poecilia reticulata | reverse complement strand
ACATACAGCATACATACAGCATACAATACAGCATATATACAGCATATATAACAACATAACATACAACATACATACAGCATACACTACAGCATACATACAGCATACATACAGCATAAAACATAAACCAGCATACATAAACATAAGTACATATGATAAAAACATAATACCAGCATACATACAGCAATACAATAAAAAAAACAGCATCATCACATACAGCATACATACAGCCACCATACATACAGCATACAACAGCATATTACAGCATACATACAGCATACATACAGCATACATTACAAACATACAGCATACATACAGGCATACAATAAACAGCAATATATACAGCATACATACAGCATACATACAGCATACATACAGCATATACAGCATACATACAGCATACATACAGCATATATACAGCAACAAAACAGCAAACATACAGATAACATACAGCATATATACAGCAATAAGAACATACAGCATACAACAGCATAATACAGCATACATACAGCATACATACAGCATACATACAGCATACATACAGGCATACATACAGCAAACATACAGATACATACAGCATATCCATACAAGCATACATACAGCATACATACAGAAAAACATACAAAGCATACAATACAAAAAAACAAATACAGCATAAACAAAATACAGCATACCACTACAGCAATACATACAAACAAAAACAGCATACACATAGCAATAACATACAGCATACATACAGGCATACATACAGCATAGCATATATACAGCATACATACAGAAATACAGCATACCATTACAGCATACATACAGCATATATACAGCATACATACAGCATAACATATACAGCATACATACAGCATATCATTACAGCATACATACAGCATATATACAGCATACATACAGCATACATACAGCATACATACAGCATACATAACAGCATACATACAGCATAACAATATCAGCATTACATACAGCATACATACAGCATATACATAACAGCATACATACAGCATACAGCATACATACAACATACAGCATACATACAAGCATTACGCATACATAGCATACATACAGCATACATACAGCATATATACAGCTTACATCAGCATACATACAGCATACATATACAGCATACATACAGCATATAGCAACAACAATACATACAGCATACATAACAATACCATACAGCATACATACAGCATATATACAGCATACAATACAGCATACAGCATAACATACAGCATACATACAGCATACATACAGCATACATACAGCATACATACAGCATACATACAGCATATATACAGCATACATAAGCATACATACAGCATACATACAGCATACATACAGCATATATACAGCATACATACAGCCATAACATACAGCATACATACAACATACAGCATACATACAGCATACAGCATACATACAACATACAGCATACATACAGCATACATAACCATACAGCATACATACAGCATACAGCATACATACAACATACAGCATACAAACAGCATACAGCATACATAAACATACAGACAACAGCATACAACAATAAACACATACATACAGCATACATACAGCATACATACAGCATATACAGCATACATACAGCATATATACAGCATACATACAGCATACATACAGCATACATACACATACAGCATACATACAGCATACACATACATACAACATACAGCATACATACAGCATACATACAGCATATACAGTATACAGCATACATACATACATACAGCATACAAACAGCATACAGCATAATACAAATTACAGCATACATACAGCATAATACAGAAACATACAGCATACATACAGCATACATACAGCATAACATACAACATACAGCATACAACAGCATAATACAGCATATACATACATAACATAAACAGCATACATACAGCATACATACAGCATACATACAGCATACATACAGCATAAGCATACAATACATACAGCATACATACAGCATAATACAGCAACATACAGCATACATACAGCATACAATATATACAGCATACATACAGGCATACATACAGCAAATACAGCATAATCAGCATACATTACAGCATACATACAGCATACAGCATACATACAGCATACATACAGCATACATACAGCATACATACAGCATACATACAGCATACATACAGCATATATACAGCATAACATACAGCATAATAACAGCATACATACAGCATACATACAGCATAAACAAATATACAGCATACATACAGCATATACACATACATACAGCATACATACAGCATACATACAGCACATACATACAGCATACATACAGCATACATACAGCATACATACAGGCATACATACAGCATACAGCATACATACAGCATACATACAGCATAACTATACAGCATACATACAGCATACATACAGCATACATACACATACATACACATATAACAGCATACATACAGCATACATACGCATAATACAGCATACATACAGCATACAGCATACATACATACGCATACATACGCATACAGCATACAACAACATACAGCATACATACAGCATACAGCATACATACAACATACAGCACATACAGCATACATATACAGCATACATACAGCATACATACAGCATACATACAGCATACATACAGCATAACCATACAGCATACAGCATACATACAGCATACGCATACATACAGCATATACAAATAACAGCATATACAGCATACATACAGCATACATACAGCATTACAGCATACATACAGCATAATACAGCATACTAATACAGCATACATTACAGCATATACATACAGCATACATACAGCATACATACAGCATACATACAGCACATAACATACAGCATACATACAGCATATATAACAGCATACATACAGCATACATACAGCATCATGTCATACAGCATAATAACATACATACAGCATACATACAGCATACATACAGCATAATACAGCATACATACAGCATACATACAGCATACATACATACATACAGCATACATACAGCATACATACAGTCATACAGCATTACATACCAGCATACATACAGCATACATACATACAGCATACATACAGCATACATACAGCAATACAGCATACATACAGCATACAAACAGCATACATACAGCATACATACAGCATATATACAGCATACATACAGCATACATACAGCATACATACAGCATATATACAGCATACATACAGCATACATACAGCATACATACAGCATACATACAGCATATATACAGCATACATACAGCATACATACAGCATACAGCATACATACAACATACAGCATACATACAGCATACAGCATACATACAACATACAGCATACATACAGCAAACATACAGCATACATACAGCATACTACATACAGCATACATACAGCATACATACAACATACATACAGCATACATACAGCATACATACAGCATACATACAGCATACATACAGCATATATACAGCATACATACAGCATACATACAGCATACATACAGCATATATACAGCATACATACAGCATACATACAGCATACATACAGCATACAGCATACAAACAGCATACAGCATACATACAACATACAGCATACATACAGCATACATACAGCATACATACAGCATACATACAGCATATATACAGCATACATACAACATACAGCATACAAACAGCATACAGCATACATACAACATACAGCATACATACAGCATACATACAGCATACATACAGCATACATACAGCATACATACAGCATACATACAGCATATATACAGCATACATACAGCATATATACAGCATACATACAGCATACATACAGCATACATACAACATACAGCATACATACAGCATACAGCATACATACAACATACAGCATACATACAGCATACATACAGCATACATACAGCATACAGCATACATACAACATACAGCATACAAACAGCATACAGCATACATACAACATACAGCATACATACAGCATACATACAGCATACATACAGCATACATACAGCATACATACAGCATACATACAGCAACATACATACAGCATATATACAGCATACATACAGCATACATACAGCATACATACAACATACAGCATACATACAGCATACAGCATACATACAACATACAGCATACATACAGCATATATACAGCATACATACAGCATACATACAGCATACATACAGCATATATACAGCATACATACAGCATACATACAGCATACATACAGCATACATACAGCATACATACAGCATATATACAGCATATATACAGCATACATACAGCATACATACAGCATACATACAGCATACATACAGCATACATACAGCATACATACAGCATACATACAGCATACATACAGCATATATACAGCATACATACAGCATACATACAGCATATATACAGCATACATACAGCATACATACAGCATACAGCATACATACAACATACAGCATACATACAGCATACAGCATACATACAACATACAGCATACATACAGCATACATACAGCATACATACAGCATACATACAGCATACATACAGCATATATACAGCATACATACAGCATACATACAGCATACATACAACATACAGCATACATACAGCATACAGCATACATACAACATACAGCATACATACAGCATACATACAGCATACATACAGCATACATACAGCATACATACAGCATATATACAGCATACATACAGCATACATACAGCATACATACAGCATATATACAGCATACATACAGCATACATACAGCATACATACAGCATACATACAGCATACATACAGCATACATACAGCATACATACAGCATACATACAGCATACATACAGCATACATACAGCATATATACAGCATACATACAGCATACATACAGCATACATACAGCATATATACAGCATACATACAGCATACATACAGCATACATACAGCATACATACAGCATATATACAGCATACATACAGCATACATACAGCATATATACAGCATATATACAGCATATATACAGCATACATACAGCATACATACAGCATATATACAGCATACATACAGCATACATACAGCATATATACAGCATATATACAGCATACATACAGCATACATACAGCATACATACAGCATACAGCATACATACAACATACAGCATACATACAGCATACATACAACATACAGCATACATACAGCATACATACAGCATACATACAACATACAGCATACATACAGCATACATACAGCATACATACAACATACAGCATACATACAGCATACATACAACATACAGCATACATACAATATACAGCATACATACAGCATACATACAGCATACATACAGCATACATACAGCATATATACAGCATACATACAGCATACATACAGCATACATACAGCATACATACAGCATACATACAGCATATATACAGCATACATACAGCATACATACAGCATACAGCATACATACAACATACAGCATACATACAGCATACAGCATACATACAACATACAGCATACATACAGCATACATACAGCATACATACAGCATATATACAGCATACATACAGCATACATACAGCATACATACAGCATATATACAGCATACATACAGCATACATACAGCATACATACAGCATACATACAGCATACATACAGCATATATACAGCATACATACAGCATACATACAGCATACAGCATACATACAACATACAGCATACATACAACATACAGCATACATACAGCATACAGCATACATACAACATACAGCATACATACAACATACAGCATACATACAACATACAGCATACATACAGCATACATACAGCATACATACAGCATACATACAGCATACAGCATACATACAGCATACATACAGCATACAGCATACATACAGCATACATACAGCATACAGCATACATACAGCATACATACAGCATACAGCATACATACAGCATACATACATACATACAGCATACATACAGCATATATACAGCATACATACAGCATACATACAGCATACATACAGCATACATACAGCATACATACAGCATATATACAGCATATATACAGCATACATACAGCATATATACAGCATACATACAGCATACATACAGCATACATACAACATACAGCATACATACAGCATACAGCATACATACAACATACAGCATACATACAGCATACATACAGCATACATACAGCATACATACAGCATACATACAGCATACATACAGCATATATACAGCATACATACAGCATACATACAGCATACATACAGCATATATACAGCATACATACAGCATACATACAGCATACATACAGCATACATACAGCATACATACAGCATATATACAGCATATATACAGCATACATACAGCATACATACAGCATACATACAGCATACATACAGCATACATACAGCATACATACAGCATACATACAGCATATATACAGCATACATACAGCATACATACAGCATACATACAGCATATATACAGCATACATACAGCATACATACAGCATACAGCATACATACAACATACAGCATACAGCATACATACAGCATACATACAGCATACATACAGCATACAGCATACATACAACATACAGCATACATACAGCATACATACAGCATACATACAGCATACATACAGCATACATACAGCATACATACAGCATATATACAGCATACATACAGCATATATACAGCATACATACAGCATACATACAGCATACATACAACATACAGCATACATACCAGCAATACAGCAATACCATTACAGACATACAGCATACATACAGCAATACCATACAGCATACATACACAGCATTACCATACAGCATACATACAGCATATAATATACAGCATACATACAGCAATACATACCAGCATACATACAGCATAACATAACAGCATACATACAGCATACATACAGCATACATACAGCATATATACAGCATACATACAGCATACAGCATACATACAGCATACATACAGCATATATACAGCATACATACAGCATACATACAGCATACATACAGCATATATACAGCATACATACAGCATACATACAGCATACATACAGCATATATACAGCATACATACAGCATACATACAGCATACATACAGCATATATACAGCATACATACAGCATACATACAGCATACAGCATACATACAACATACAGCATACATACAGCATACATACAGCATATATACAGCATACATACAGCATACATACAGCATACATACAGCATACATACAGCATACATACAGCATACATACAGCATACATACAGCATACATACAGCATACATACAGCATATATACAGCATACATACAGCATACATACAGCATACATACAGCATACATACAGCATACATACAGCATACATACAGCATATACAGCATACATACAACATACAGCATACATACAGCATACAGCATACATACAGCATACATACAGCATACATACAGCATACATACAGCATACATACAGCATACATACAGCATACATACAGCATACATACAACATACATACAGCATAGCATAAACAGCAAAACATACATACAGCATACATACAGCATATATACAGCATACATACAGCATAACAATACAGCATACATACAGCATACATACAATACAGCATACATACAGCATACATACAGCATACATACAGCATATATACAGCATACATACAGCATACATACAGCATACATACAGCATATATACAGCATACATACAGCATACATACAGCATACAGCATACATACAACATACAGCATACATACAGCATACAGCATACATACAGCATACAGCATACATACAGCATATATACAGCATACATACAGCATACATACAGCATACATACAGCATACATACAGCATACAATAATACAGCATACATACAGCAAAAACAGCATACATACAGCATACATACACATACATACAGCATACAGCATACATACAGCATATATACAGCATACATACAGCATACATACAGCATACATACAGCAATACACATACAGCATAAACATACAGCATACATACAGCATACATACAGCATACATACAGCATACATACATACAGCATACATACAGCATACATACAGCATACATACAGCATACATACAGCATACATACAGCATACATACAGCATACATACAGCATACATACAGCATATATACAGCATACATACAGCATACATACAGCATACAGCATACATACAACATACAGCATACATACAGCATACAGCATACATACAGCATACATACAGCATACATACAGCATACATACAGCATACAGCATACATACAGCATATATACAGCATACATACAGCATACATACAGCATACATACAGCATACATACAGCATACATACAGCATACATACAGCATACATACAGCATATATACAGCATACATACAGCATACATACAGCATACATACAGCATATATACAGCATACATACAGCATATATACAGCATACATACAGCATACATACAGCATACATACAGCATACATACAGCATACATACAGCATACATACAGCATATATACAGCATACATACTCTAGGAATACATTTATCATCCATGTAAAAAAAAAGAAAATAAAAAAACTTATTCTTACAAGACATATATTGTAAGAATAAGGACCCTCCAAACTTTTGCTTGGAGGGTCCAAAGGTTTGTAATGAGCTCGACGAGATTCAAAGGGTTGAAACTCATCTGCACTTTAAAAAAAGATTAAAGATTAAATTGCTTTATTTATACATTTGTGATCACTTGTAGGATTTTCTGTTCTGAGGCAACATGATCTGTTCAGGGTTTGAGAACTGGATGATGTTTCTTTCTAATCAAAATGTATGAATTTGATTTAAACAGCTTCTTCTGTAACTGTAGTTATGATCTGTTATCTAGTAAAACGAGCTCATTGTGGAATTTATTCAATTGTGTGGCGAATAAACTGAATACCCGGGAAATACTGTGGTTCCGACCCAGCGGAACCAGCCTGAACCAATGAGCTTGTTGTTGTTGTAATGACGTCACTCCCAGCTGATTCTGGTTACGGTCCCTTTAACGGAACCTAAAACAACGCGCCTGCAGAACTGTCTCTCGTGATGTCACTCTGTCCTCTGTGCGGGTGTCCTCACCCAGTCCCGCAGTCTATCACGCACGGCGGCAGCTGCAGGGTCATGTCGCGGTCCCGCTCCGGTTCGGTTCGGTTCGGTCTGGTCCGGTCCACGCCGCACTGCGCGCTGAGTGTCGATGGGTGCTGGATTGATGAGGAAAGCGTCCTTGCGATGCGAGTGCGTGTGTAATAGGAGCACTTCCGGGTCGAAGGCAGAACCCAGAACCCCCTCTGCCGAACCCCGCGGTAACAGGAGAGGTGATGCGTTCAGGTGCTGCCAGGAGGGCCAAAAGTCCCGGAGTCAGAGCCCGTTCAGAGGATGATGATGATGATGATGATGATGATGATGATATCTTACGTAGTGAAACGTTGCTTGTTGTTGGTTTTGTCTGTCAGCCATGAAAATAATCCAGTGAAAAAATATTGATGGAAACAATTAAGGATTACTTATAATATTAAATGATGAATGTATTAATAATCAATGAATTATGATTCATATGAATTATTGATTATATTTACTAATAAATATCAATACAATAAAAATGCCGCAGCATCAGTCCTGTGTTTGAACTGGAGCTAGAGGGAGGAAGAGGAGGGTGATGAAGGTCAGGGATGTATGGAAGCCGAACATGGACATCAGTAGCTTACAGGCTACTTGCTAACGAGCTGAAGGTGTATGGCAAGCCGTTTCAACATAAATTCGGTTTTGTCTGACAATCCGTAATTACATTCCAGATATCTAAAAATGCATTTTGACCAGACAAAACTACATTTTGACTATCCTGAGTGGTAATTTAAGATATCTGTATTCACATTCTGACTAGTAAGAATAATAATTCAAGATATCTGCAATTACATTTTGACTAATCAAAATTCCTTTCAATATATCTCGATGACGTCACTGGATTTGTCATTTGACGGGACAATATCTGTAATTACGATTTAAGATATCATGAACGCAATCATCACTAGTCAAAATGACAATTTTAGATGTCTGAATCAAGAATGACGTGGAAGCCCCTTTGTGGTGTCCAAACAGTTGCCTGCAGAATTTTATGTTTCCTGCACAAAATCGTCAGTAAATGCTACAAATGAGAAAAAGCTCGTCAATGTTGGAAATGTGGAGATAGAAAAACTTCACAAACTATAAGACTGATTCTGATATCTGCAAAGAATTTCCTGTTTATTCATTTCCGACGAACCGAATGCACTTAAAAACAGGACAAGCTAAAACTGCTTTTGTCAAACCATTTTCAACATGAAAGTGGCGCATTTTCAAACATCTTCTTTCGTTTTCTCTATTTTTCATTGTTTTAAACTTTCAGATAGCTACGCAAGTCAGGGACGTTTTTACTGGACAGAATATTCAGGATACCAGTGACGTCATTCTGACTGGTCGGGATGTCGATTTAAAATATCTTAAATCTGTGTAAGTCAAGATATCTCCAATTCATTTAGAAATATCTTAAAAGGAATTTTGACTAGTCAGAATTACAATTCAAGATATCGTTCAGTTTTCACTAGTCAAACTACATTTCTCCTATTCAAAAATACATTTAAGATATCTTGAATTATCGAGTCATTAGAGATATCTTTAATTACGACTAGTCAAAACCAAAATCGAGATATCTTGAATTTACTTTATGACTAGTCATAATTTAATTAGAGATATCTCAAAGTCATTTTGTCTAGTCGAAATATAATTAGAGATCTTAAATCGCTGAAACGTCTAGTCACAAAACAATTTGAGATATCTGGAATGTAAGGGCGGTAAAACCGAGTTTATGTTAAAACGGCTTGCCATATAAGGTGCTGCATTATTAGCTAGTCATTCTTTAGCTAACTTTACTGCTTCCAACAGCTTCACTCAACTCAGTCGGTTAGTTTGGGGGAAAAACTGTGAAAAGTTCTTTGCGTTTTGCTGGTTTGCTGCCATGATTCTAACACACCTGTGCAGCTCCGCACAGCAGCAGCAGGTCTCCTTCACCATAAACATAATATAGAGTAGACCCGCATTGGCTGCTCCAGCGCAGGAAATACGGCGGCCATCTTGGAGAGGTCGTCCCTCCTACTTTGTTCAACCAAAACAGCAGAAGATGCCTCAGCACTGAGGATATTGTTGTTCTGATCGATAGACTATTGATGTGAGGCTCCACAGACAACATTTCACAAGTAAGATGGACATATTATTGTGTATATACTGTGATTAGAATATTACTTTACTGTATTTATGTCCACCGGCGAGATACCAGCTAATATTAGCTACAGTGCTCGATATATATATATTCTCGTCATTGAATGCTTAGAGATGTACAACATCAATAGGACTCTAAGAGCCTTCATTGCAAACTCGATGGGGCTGTGGAAAACCACCCTTGAAGCCAACTGCAAACCACTTGCACAAGTGTCCATCAAATGTGGCATATACCAAGGAGATGCTCTGTCCCCACTGCTGTTCTGCATAGGCCTGAACCCCCTCAGCCAAATCATCAACAAGACTGGCTACGGATACCGACTCAAGAATGGGGCCACGATCAGTCACCTCCTCTACATGGATGACATCAAGCTGTACGCCAAGAGCGAGCGAGACATCGACTCACTGATCCACACCACCAGGATCTACAGCACTGACATTGGGATGTCATTCGGACTAGAGAAGTGTGGTCGGATGGTTACAAAGAGAGGGAAGGTCGCCCACACAGAAGGGGTCTCACTCCCAGAAGGAACAATAGCAGACATAGAGCACAGCTACAAGTACCTGGGAATACCACAAGCAAATGGCAACCTCGATGAGGTCACAAGGAGCCACAGCCAAATACCTCCAACGAATAAGGCAAGTCCTGAGAAGCCAGCTCAATGGCAAGAACACGATCCGTGCAATAAACAGCTATGCCTTACCAGTAATCAGATACCCTGCCGGAATAATTAGCTGGCCAAAGGAAGAGATGAAGGCCACGGATGTTAAGACTAGGAAGCTACTAACCATGCATGGAGGATTCCACCCCAAATCCAGCACCCTGAGACTGAACACGAGCCGTAAGGAAGGAGGCAGAGGACTATTGAGTGTGAGAGCCACTGTCCATGATGAAACATCCAAGATCCATAAATACATCAAGGACAAAGCCTCAACGGACGATGTGCTCAGCGAATGTCTCAGGCAATGGGGAACAGAGGATGAGGTGCTGGAGGTACCATCATGGGAGGACAAGCCCCTACATGGGATGTACCACCGACAAATAACTGAAGTGGCTGATATCAGGAAAACCTACCAATGGCTGGAGAAAGCTGGACTCAAGGACAGCACAGAGGCTCTCATCCTGGCCGCCCAGGAACAGGCCCTAAACACCAGAGAGGCTCAGATCTACCACACCAGACAAGACCCAAGGTGTAGGTTGTGCAAGGAGGCCCCTGAGACAGTCCAGCACATAACAGCAGGGTGCAAGATGCTGGCAGGGAAAGCGTACATGGAACGACATAACCAAGTGGCGGGCATAGTGTACAGGAACATCTGTGCAGAATATGGACTGGAAGCCCCAAGATCAAAGTGGGGAACACCCCCAAAAGTGGTGGAGAATGACCGAGCTAAGATCCTGTGGGACTTCCAGATCCAGACAGACAAGATGGTAATGGCGAACCAACCGGACATTGTGGTGGTGGATAAAGAACAGAGGAAAGCCGTTGTGGTGGATGTAGCAATACCAAGTGATACAACATCAGGAAAAAGGAGAAACTGGAGAAATACCAGGGCCTCAGGGAGGAACTGGAAAAGACCTGGAAGGTGAAGACCACAGTGGTGCCTGTGGTCATCGGGGCCCTCGGGGCAGACAGTCACCCCCAAACTGGAGCAGTGGCTCAAACAGATCCCAGGAACAACATCAGACATCTCAGTCCAGAAATGTGCAGTTCCAGGCACAGCCAAGATACTGGAGGAGAACCTCAAGCTCCCAGGCCTCTGGTAGAGGACCCGAGCTCAGAGGATGAAACAGACCACCCGCAGAGGGAGAGAAGGGAATTTTTATATATATATATATATATATAGGGTAGGGTAGCAGCTTCAGAAGGGAGGCCCAGACTTCCCTCCCCAGCCTCTTCCAGCTCCTCCAGGAACCCCAAGGCGTTCCCAGGCCATAGAGAGACATCGTCCCTCCAGCGTGTCCTGGGTCTCCCCTCCTCCCGGTGGGACCTGAACTCCTCACCAGGGAGTTCAGGTGGAGGAGCAGCGGCTCTACTCTGAGTCCCTCCCGGATGACCGAGCTTCTCTCTCTAAGGGAGAGCCCAGCCACCCTGCGGAGGAGGAAACCCATTTCAGCCGCTTGTACCCGTGATCTCGTTCTTTCGGTCATGACCCAAAGCTCATGACCATAGATGAGGGTGGGAACGTAGATCGACCGGTAAATCGAGAGCTTCGCTTTTTGGCTCAGCTCTCTCTTCACCAGGACGGACCGGTACAGCGCCCGCTTCACGGCAGACGCTGCCCCAATCCGCCTGTCGATCTCCCGTTCCCTTCTTCCCTCATTATGAACAAGATCCCCAGATACTTAAACTCCTCCACTTGAGGCAGGACGACCCCCCTGACCCGGAGGAGGCACTCTACCCTTTTCCGGCTCAAGACCATGGCCTCGGATTTGGAGGCACTGAGCCTCATCTCGGCTGCGAACCACTCCAGTGAGACCTGCAGATGATGATCTGATGAAGCCAACCGGACCACATCATCCACAAAAAGCAGAGATGCGATCCTAAGGCCACCAAAACGGATCAACACCTCGGCTGGTCAGACATTCTGTCCATGAAGGTAATGAACAGAATCGGTGACAAAGGGCAGCCTTGGCGGAGTCCAACTCTCACCGGAAACGAGCCCGACTTACTGCCGGCAATGCGGACCAGACTCTGACACCGGTCATACAGGGACCTGACAGCCCGTATCAAAGGGCCCGGTACCCCATACTCCCGGAGTACCCCCCACAGGGCCCCCCGAAGGACACGGTCGAACGCCTTCTCCAAGTCCACAAAACACATGTAGACTGGTTGGGCGAACTCCCATGCACCCTCCAGGACCCTGCTGAGGGTGTAGAGCTGGTCCAGTGTTCCACGACCAGAACCAGAACCACACTGCTCTTCCTGAATCCGAGGTTCGACTATCCGACGTACCCTCCTCTCCAGGACCCCTGAATAGACCTTACCAGGGAGGCTTAAGAGTGTGATCCCCCTGTAATTAGAGCACACCCTCCGGTCCCCCTTTTTAAACAGGGGGACCACCACCCCAGTCTGCCAGTCCAGGGGAACTGCCCCCGATGTCCATGCGATATTGCAGAGTCGCGTTAGCCAACACAACCCTACAACATCCAGAGCCTTAAGGAACTCCGGGCGGATCTCATCCACCCCCGGGGCCCTGCCACCCTAGGGGCCCTGCCACCCCCGGGGCCCTGCCACCCTAGGGGCCCTGCCACCCCCGGGGCCCTGCCACCCTAGGGGCCCTGCCACCCTAGGGGCCCTGCCACCGAGGAGCTTTTTGACCACCTCGGCGACCTCGTCCCCAGAGATTGGAGAGCCCAGCCCAGAGTCCCCAGGCTCAGCTTCCTCAACAGAAGGCATGTTGGTGGGATTGAGGAGGTCTTCGAAGTATTCCGCCCATATATATATATATATATATATATATATATATATATAACATGTATCCGATATATATTATTCAGTATTAATCTTTTTTTGTTTGTATAGTTATTTAAATATGTATTGATATTACTAAATAATTTATTAAATAAATGATAAATGGCTGTGTGCTTTGTAATCTGCTCATCATTCATCAATATCAGAATATTCCATCCTATTCTATTGTTATAGCCACTAAGCATATTTAAATATGCTGAACTATGTATTAAAACATACTTAAATAATACAATTGTTTATAAATGTAGCTTTGATAGATGATTGAATATAGTTTCCAGTAACAAAAAAGCGTCTTATGATCGATTAAATGCGCTGATACGTCATTGTGCTGCTAAATAATAATAATAATAATAATAATAATAATAATAATAATAATAATAATAATACATTTTATTTGTAGGCGCCTTTCTGGACACCCAAGGTCACCTTGACATAAAAACAAGCAAATTATAAAATGCATACCGGTAATAAAAAACATAAAAACACAAATAAGATTTATAAGACAGTACAAAGATAATTAAAGGTTGTATGCTAGTTCAAACAAATGGGTTTTGAGTTTGGACTTAAAATATTGCAAAGACTCGATGTTCCGGAGATCAGGTGGGAGTGATGGATGGAGGATGGAGGTTCCAGAGTTTGGGAGCAGAGCGGCTGAATGTTCTGCTCCCCATAGTGACAAGACGAGCAGGGGGGACGGTGAGACGGACAGAAGAAGAGGACCTGAGGGACGGGTGGGTGTGACAATGTGAAGGAGGTCAGAGAGATATGAAGGTGTGAGGTTGGGAACTACTTTAAAAGTTAGAACAAGTATTTTATAGTTGATGCGATATGTGATTGGAAGCCTGTTGTAAAATAGGTGTGATGAATTAAAGGGGTCTGTAATGATACGAGCAGCTGAATTCTGAACCAATTGTAATTTATGCAGAGTTTTCTGTGGCAGACCAAAAAGTAGAGAATTACAATAGTCTAAACGAGATGTGACCAAACTGGACCAGAACAGCAGTGGAGTGCGGAGTGAGAGAAGGACGGAGACGGAGAATATTTCAGAGATGAAAATAAACTGACCGAGTGATAATATTGACCTGGGAGGCAAAAGAGAGGATGACACCCAGACTCTTAACCTGAGGGAGGGAAAGATGGAGGAGTTATCAACTGAAATGGAGAAATGATCAAGTTTACTTAGTATTGAATTAGTACCAATTAAGAGAAGTTCAGTTTTACTGGAATTTAATTTGAGGAAGTTAAGAGTAAACCATTGTTTTATTTCAAGAAGACAGTCAGTGAGGGAGGAAAATGGAAGCATGGACTTAGGTTTGGTTGAAACAGAGCTGGGTGTCATCCGCATAGCAGTGAAACTGGATGTTATGTTTGCGAAAAATATTACCAAGGGGGAGAAGGTAAATGATAAACAACAAGGGTCCCAGGACAGAGCCCTGAGGAACACCTGAGGAGACGGGAACTGGGTGAGAGGAAAATGATTTTAACTGAACAAACCATTTTCCTCTAAACACATAACACTGAGTGGAGTGGTGGACCGCTCCAAGATGGCCGCCCTAAATCTCGTCTCTCAACGACAATAGGCAGAGCGGCCATGAGGGTCTATCCTTGTAAACCCAGCGCGAGCGTCTCAACGCTCATGTTGCGTTTAAAGGCGCCTCGGAAAAACAGGTTACGACGTGTTAACAACCGATTAAACAGTTTTAACTGCTGAAAAAAGTGACAGAGGACACAGATATGGAAATGCGGAATCCCTACTGTATCAAATCGATATAGGAATAACAGACTGTTGGCCACTTTATGGTAAAAACCAACAAACAGCTTCCAGTCCAGGGGGGCACGGCTGACTCTGTGGGCGGGTAATGTCCCCCAATGCCCGCCCATGCCGCCGGGCCTGGAAACCCCGTTTCCGCCACTCTGGTAAAAGAAAATAAATACATTTTTTGAAATAACAAGACGGTATCAAGATCCAGGATAAAGCGGCTCATCCTCTCGATCCGCGGCTCCCTCTGCGTCTCCTCACCCAGACCACACGTGTTTCGGCGACCTTGTCATTTTTTCACTTTTTTGCTCAGACATACATTCTGTCGCGGCCTTCTGGGTTCAAAACCGAACTTTTCCTACGAAGGCTGTGGGTGGAAACAGGTGGTTTGATTCCTGCACGCGCTTCCGACTTGATTGTTTGAAAAGAAAAAAGAAAAAAACTTTATTTCTTGTAAAAAATATCGACAAAATAAATACTAAAAATCTCTTACAATTTAGTTAAAAACAAAAGTTAACTTAATCTGACGTTTCACGTTCAAAAAGTTAAAAAAGTAATCACATTAAATATATTCATCAGCAGGGAAGATGTCAGAGTTGATGGAGGATGAATGGAGACAAATTCAGGGCAAAGTTGGAGAAAACCTGTTAGAGTCTAAAGACTGGGGGCGGGGCTTCAGCTAAAGGGGCGTGACCTCATTTACCTGGGGGCGTGGCTTCAGCTACAGGGCGTGGCCTCATTTACCTGGGGGCGGGGCTTCAGATACAAGGGCGCGGCGTTATTTACCTGGGGGCGGGGCGTCAGCTACAGGGGCGTGACCTAATTTACCTGGGGGCGGGGCTTCAGCTACGGGGGCGTGGCCTCATTTACCTGGGGGCGGGGCTTCAGCTACAGGGGCGTGACCTCATTTACCTGGGGGCGGGGCTTCAGATACAAGGGCGCGGCGTTATTTACCTGGGGGCGGGGCGTCAGCTACAGGGGCGTGACCTAATTTACCTGGGGGCGGGGCTTCAGCTACGGGGGCGTGGCCTCATTTACCTGGGGGCGGGGCTTCAGCTACAGGGGCGTGACCTCATTTACCTGGGGGCGGGGCTTCAGATACAAGGGCGCGGCGTTATTTACCTGGGGGCGGGGCGTCAGCTACAGGGGCGTGACCTAATTTACCTGGGGGCGGGGCTTCAGCTACGGGGGCGTGGCCTCATTTACCTGGGGGCGGGGCTTCAGCTACAGGGGCGTGACCTCATTTACCTGGGGGCGGGGCTTCAGATACAAGGGCGCGGCGTTATTTACCTGGGGGCGGGGCGTCAGCTACAGGGGCGTGACCTCATTTACCTGGAGGCGGGACATCAACTAGAGGGGCGTGGCCTCATTTACCTGGGGGCGGGGCTTCAGCTACAGCGTGTCAGTGGGGTGTTAGCAGTGTGTTAGCAATGTGCTTACAGATCGTCAGTGGGGTGTTAGCAGTGTGCTAACAGTGTGCTAACAGCGTGTCAGTGGGGTGTTAGCAGTGTGCTAGCAGCGTGTCAGTGGGGTGTTAGCAGTGTGCTAGCAGTGTGCTAACAGCGTGTCAGTGGGGTGTTAGCAGTGTGCTAGCAGCGTGTCAGTGGGGTGTTAGCAGTGTGCTAGCAGCGTGTCAGTGGGGTGTTAGCAGTGTGCTAGCAGTGTGCTAACAGCGTGTCAGTGGGGTGTTAGCAGTGTGCTAGCAGTGTGCTAACAGCGTGTCAGTGGGGTGTTAGCAGTGTGTTAGCAGGTAGTGGGTGGGTAACCGTCCTGTGATCTCAGACAGGTTCTGCTTCCTGGTCTGGACTCCAGCTAGTTGGTGTTTTAGAAGAATCAGCAGAGACTCAGAGTCAAACGTTTTATTAGAATCAGTGATCAGCTGCAGTTACACAGAAACAATGAAAGAACAGAAACTCGCATGGTGGACCTGTCGGACCTGTCGGTCCTGCGGGATCAACAGAACCCAGGTGGGTTAGGGTGGAGAACGAGCTTCATCATCATCAGACTGCTGGACGCTCTGAACTCATCGATGGGATTGAATTAAGCAAAAACATTTTTTATTTTAAGTTTCATGTTTGGTTTCCTATGAAATGATCCAAATGAGACAAACCAATCAGGAAGTGTTTTCAGGGTGATTTAATCCAATCAGAGCCGTCCGGCAGATAAAGGGTCCATCTGTTCTGTGCTTGGTGGAATCAGATGGACCCTGTTTCTGGTGATGTAATGTAAAACTTTATCTTTTAGTGTTTTTCAGAACATGATGTGGTTCTGATTGGACTTCCTGTTGGTTCTTCTAACCAGAGGATCAAACATGTTTCTGCAACTCACAGGAGCTGATGAAAAGATTCTGTTGGGTCAGAGGGTCTCGGTCTCTGGGACCGGCTCTCCTCCGTCTTCTACTTGAGCTTCAGATCTTCTGCCAGACACGGATCCAGCTCACACAGCGCGGCGATGAAAACCGAGCTGGCCTTGGAGCCCTTTTTACGGACCATGTCGACCACGGCCCGGACTTTTTCCCCCTGGTTCAGAGGACCGAGCTCAATCTCGCCGTCGTTCATAACCTTGTTCTCCAGCATTTTGTCCAGAAGCTGCTGCAGAACCTGCTTGGAGATTTTCCCCACCAGCTGTGTTCTCACCGATGTCAGCACCTCAACCGAGTCGACCGAGGAGCTGGAAGACGCCTGTGGACCACCAGCTGGAGGACGAGTCAAAAGCTGATGTTAGGGTGATGATGGACTAAAACTCTAACAGAACCCAACAATACTTTACAATATTAAAAACACAAACAGTAAAGGAATGGCAACTAAACTACACAATTAACTGATCAAACATCTGGAGCCGACTTTAAAAGTTGTGGGTCAGTTTTGGGTTCGGGTGGTTCTGGAGGACCATGAAGCTCTGACTGACCTTTAGCTGCGGGACACAGCTCCCCCATCTTATTCACCAGGTCATTCCTGTTGATCTTCTTGAACATATTCAGAGCAACCTGCATGGCTCCAGTCTCTTGGTACTTCTGCACCATCAGGTCCACAACATCCATCCTTTCTGCCCTCTGCAACTTGGTGGGTTTGATCGGTTCCATGCCATTCCAGGTTTCCTTCTTCAGATGCCATTTGAAGGAGTTGAACTCCTCATCTAGCAAATCATCCAGGATATCAACAAGTTTTTCTTCTGTGCACATCTCGACCTACAGCTGAAATCAGAGGAAAACACCAGTCAGAAGTCGTCAGTAGGACCCTGGAGACTCAGCTGAGTTGGACCAGGGACACATTGGAGGACACCGGACCTTGGACTGGAGAGGAAGACTGGCAATGAAGATGAGCCCCCTCTACTGGCAGAGGAAGGTCAGCACATAGTTTCCTCTACCTGTACCGTCTGGTTGCTCAGGTGGAGCTTCATTGGTTTCTCTCCAGGACTGTTGCATGCTGCCAAAAATGTGGAAATGTCTAATTTTATAGTGGAGGCAACCAAGAAGTTGCTTCCTGGTAAATGCTACCTGCATCAGAAAGGCTCACCTGAAGAGGCCACAGGTCACCTGCACCTAAACCATCAGCATCCATGTTGTGGAAGAGGAAACGATCTGTATTTTCATGATATCATCAGGAGGAAGTTTTCTATTAATAGAAGATGCTCAAAAACCTGACCCTCGATGGAGACCTGCTCTGAAAGCCGCCTGACGACTTTCAGGTGAGTTCCACAGAACCGGGCCTCACCTGTGGTGTCAGGTTACAGTGTGAGCCGAACCTGCTCCTATCAGCAGCCCGGACTGCAGTCTGATGTTCTGATTGAAAATCTCAGGTAAGTTCCACAGAAACAGACCTGTAGCACCATGCGACCTCGCCCCCCCTGGCTCCCCCCACATCCCTTTCATGTGACATCAGAAACCAGCAGATTTAGGATCTGTGGGACGGTTGGAGTCTCCACTGGATGTGCACAGCTGGGTTTTTAATCAGACCCTCAGTGATGTGATGCCAGCATTAGGCCAAGCTAAATCCCAAACCCCATTCCTGCCTGTTTCCCAGCAACTTTGTATCAAACAGAAACTGACATTAATATTGAAATTCTGCGCAGCAGGTGAAGCTGCAGGTTCAGACTGGCTGCAGTCTGAAGCCGTTATCGCCATCAGTGGATAGAAACAGGAAACCGCCAACAGCTGGCTGACCTCCTCTCCGGTTCTGTTTGGTGGCTAGAGAAAGGTCAGAGGTCGTACTCACCGGCTGGCAGACGGAGCTGAGCAATGCGTTGCCTGCTACCTGAAGACGGCGGTGCTCTGCTGGATCAGCCCAGACTGAGCTGCTTCCGGGTTCCTTCCACAGAAACGCTGAAGGCGGCGCTCAGGAACCGGTTCTGTCGCTCCTCCAACATGTTCCAACTCCTTCACAGCGTCTCATGAAAACCGCCTGTAAAGTGGAAGATCACCATCTGCTTCATCACCAAAGCTAAAGTCTAAATCCGATGCATGGTGCTGCAGAACCGGTGGAGAGGTCAAAGCGGATGATGAACACAGATTTATTCCTAAATAATAGGTTTATAATAGGTTATAGTTTATGCATTTAAACCCCACAGGAGACCAATCACAGCTGGAGCCTCTGCGCTTTTCCTCGCGCGCTGCCGCCTCCTTTCACTCAAACTAGACACAGGCTGACCTGTATGGATATTTACATCAACTTACTGTGAGGAATTATGATCCTTTGGAGAACTCTATGTAAGAGTTTAAAACCCGCCGCGTTAGCTCTGGTTGCAGCTCAAAGTGAACCGCAGCAATAACTTGTAGGGAATTCAGAGGTCACGTTGTGGTGAGAATAATATATATATATATAGTAATTATAGTGATAGTGATTCAGTTATTCTTGAGAATAGGGACAAAACAAGGCCTATGGATAAAGCACAAAATTTTAATAAAATATACAAAAAAACGTAATTTTTTTCAAATATCTGCCTAAACTAACTGGGTCATGTGAGCACAACAATGTATATTTTCCAGGTATTTTCTGAATATTTTTTATTTTAAACATTGTAGTCGGTGGATGATGCCTGTAAAAGCCCTTGTCCAGGAGCAGAACTCAATACATTATAATAGTTTAAAACAATTAAAGAAATACTAAAATTATATATTATGACAATTAAGTTTAAGTAGTCAAATAAATAATTATAAAGGTATCAATGAATTGAATTAAAAATAATTTTTATATATTTTCCAACTCCATTGAAATTTGTCCCTAGTTTTTGTCGACACCGTCAGAAATGAAAAGAATGTAATAAATCAGGCATTATTGGGGGCACCAGAACTTCTGAGGACCCCATGACCACTTCCTGTTTCTTCCTTTGCTAACAGGGCTAGTTAGCTCCGGTTAGCTTATGTTATTCTTTAGTTTTTTTCTCTTTTTATTCCTAAGTTGTTCATCACAACCATGATGTGTCAACACCATAACTGACAATTTACAAAACTTTAATGGAAATTTTGTGAAATAAAAGCTTAATTTTGGTAAAATGTAAAGATTTCATGGACCTGATGAGCTACAACATGGCCTCCTTCAGAATAACATCATATAAACTGAGGTAGTTTGGCTTTTCGTCAACTCCGTCAGAGTTTTTCTGACTCTTTCAGTGAAATTGTTGTCAAATCTCACTTAAATGTGCCATTAATTCATTTTAATGTATTTTCCATAAATTGCATTACTTCACATGGACCAAGTTTTTCATTTTACTCACTAGTTTGTCACCTTCAGTTCTGTGTCAACTCCGTCAGATGGACTTTTTGTTGTTTTTTGTTTTAAATAATATTTATTTAGTTTCTTGAGAAGCATTTGTCTGTAAAATGAGTAAAAAAATCACAATTAGGGTCATTAAAAATTATTTTATATTTAGTTTTGTCAGATGGTGATGATAAAGTTCACCGATTAAAAATGTAATTTAAAAAAAATGTTGCAACTGGGAGCCTGTAGCTTAGCATCTTTACATTTCTAAAACATTATTTGTCATATTTGTCATGAGATTGAGAAATAATAAAAAAAAATAAAAATTAGGAAAATTTAAACTCTTTATGTCCCTATTCTCAAAAGTCACTGGTTTATGAAAATTAATTACTTAGTTACTTAGCATTTGTTATATGTCACTGTTTATATTCTGTTTATTAATAAATATGGTTATTTTATTTGAAAGGTTTGTTTATGTATTTATTATGAAAGTAAAAGCTTGTTTTACTTTAATATAAGCTGCCCCCTGTAGTGATTTGTCGCAGTTAGGCTTCCGTAGCCGGGTGCAGACTGATGAGTCTGCGCTGTACATCCAGTAGTTGTATAGTTGCTGAAAAGTGATGACGATTCTAGGGGCCCTGACCAGCAGGGGGCCCTCCACAATTTAATTATTTATATTTTGTTCATAGACATAAATTTAAAAAATGGGGTCCTGTCAAATACAAAATTAATTATATTGTATTTTCAAAGATTATTTTTAGCTGTAAAAGTTTAATGTTATTCCTCCCAGACCAAACACACATCCGTATTCACCCTGATCCCCCCTATCTGTGTCTATATTTATCTATATTATATATATCTATATTTAACTTGTCTCTTGTGCCTTTTACCACTTAACAAAGGAGTCAGTCAGCAGCAGCTCTAACCCACGTCCCTCCTGACCCGTCCTCTCCTGAGTTTAATTAAAGCTGCAGTATGTAACTTTTATATAAATATTTTTTCACATATTTGTTAAAACTGTCATTATGTTGTGACAGTATGATATGAGAGCAGGGGTGAAAGTAAGGGGGTACGGCAGGTGCTGCTACCCCTAAAAGATTTAGTGAGGGTTTGCAGTACCTGCTAGAGAGGGGAGCGGCTGTCTGATGTACAAAATCAACGGGTTCACTGTGCAACCATGAGTGATTAGTTTTTCAAGAACAATCTAAAACACGACTTAATCAGTTATTAAATACTTTTTTCCCATTTCATAATGTTTCTGGACTGTTCCTGCTTTACTAGAGCAGCGGCGCAACACGACGATCTCTGAGGGTTTTGAGTCGATATCGGCATCAGGTGACAAACTGAGGACGCTGAGAGCAGCACGTCCTCCTCTGACTCCTTATCAAAACGTTCATCATTTTATTAAAGAACGACAAAAAGTCAACAAAACGTTTTCAAATTAATGACCCAACAACAACAATAATAATCTCAGTGATTATTGTTTCAACAAGGTGTTGTGCAATTCTGTGCGTTTCGGTTCCATTATTAAAATAACAGATTAAAATGAACCAATCAACCATCTCTGTGTTCATGATTATTACTGATCACTAAATAAATATCAAGCCTGAAAACCTGATATCGTAACGCACTGAATGTTTTCAGGAGGTTGCCATGGCAACGGGTGTGACAGAGAGAGAGAGAGTAAAAAGGTGCGAGTGGTTTAGAGTTGATCACCTGTTCAGGTAGTTTTACCTTTGCTGTGTCTCATCACAGCTGCTGTAGTTTCTGAACGTCCTACATACGACAAACTTGGACTAATTACCTCGATCTGTGTGACTAAAGTCATTCACAACAAACAAACACAGTAAATATGTTTAAGTATTTAACAAACAAATGGCTTCTACCGCAATAATTACGTGAAATTTAATTGTCTAATTCAAAAATAATAGTTTTATTGCTCTCTGGGATCTCGCTTTGAGCTCAGAGTCTGAGAGGCTTTTCCTCTATCAATTTTTTTTGCCTCTTATTTAGTGAAAATATTAATGTTGATGAGATTTTCTCCAAAATAATAACCTTTATAGCTCCACTGCTGAAACTCGAACATTCACAAATGAAATAAAATCCAGTCCAACATCTGGTTTGAGGTGATTCCTCTGGAACCTGTTGGAGGAAAAACATCCCAACTTCAGAAGATGAGCTTTAACCTAACAGAGCTCTGTGGTTCCTCCTGTCAGTATGAGAGTCAGGGTGAGGAGGCGCCATGTTAGGAAGAGAAGCTGCAGGATCTTCAGAACCAACAGGTCATGATGCTGGGCTACTGATTATCTCTGTCTGGACACAGGACCAGTAGAACCAGTTTAACAGATAAAATGAATGGTTATATGCCAGACCTGGAAAACTGGGATGCTCTCCATGCCATGATGTTCAGGATTTAGGTCTCATGGCATCTCAAGGTGTCAACATTACAGCCAGTGGGCTGAAGGAGGAAATACAGATTTATTTTGTAGCAATTCAAGAGCTACCAGCTTTATATATATATATATATATATATATATATATATATATATATATATATATATATATATATATATATGCTGCTAAAAAAATAAAGGGAACACTTAAACAACACAATATAACTCCAAGTAAATCAAACTTCTGTGAAATCAAACTGTCCACTTAGGAAGCAACACTGATTGACCCGACCAGGGCCCCCCGTTGTCAATCAGTGTTGCTTCCTAAGTGGACAGTTTGATTTACTTGGAGTTATATTGTGTTGTTTAAGTGTTCCCTTTATTTTTTTGAGCAGTGTATATTGTTTTTTGGGGGTTTTGTCACACTACCCCCAAGAGTTTAAAACTACTTTCACCCCTGCATGAGAGGCAATCTGTGAAAAATCAATTTCCTCTGCCTTCTCGCTGTGCTAGAAACAACCAGTCAGAGGCAGGAGAGTTTTAGTGCTGTCGATCACCATCTCATGTGGTGCTGCTCATCCTTCCTCCCCCTCACTCTGTGTCGTGCTGCAGCTAGCATAGCACAGAGCTGTGCTGCAGCTAGCATAGCACAGAGCTGTGCAGATTCAAACTGAATGCTCAGTTTAGTTAGCATAGCTACCAATGATGGCAGATAAACGGTTTCTTGTAATGATTAGTTGTTTCTCCACCATTAGCACATTTAGCAGTGAGTGAATGAGGATGATTGACAGCACTAACAGTGTTGTGTTCAAGACCACCTAACCCGAGACCAAGACAAGACCAGGACCAGCGTCCCGCGCTACATGACACAATAAGATGTAAAATATCATCAAAATTACTTCTCAAATTGATCTGAAAGATCCACGTTCCCATAAGAACACATAGATATTAAATACTTAATACATTTAACAAATATTAAATTTAACAAACTCTTTGTTCTGCATTGCTTCCATCTCTGTGCAAAGCAGAACAAAGAGTTTTGTTTGCGGTGGTCTCGTGCCATCCCTAAAAACATAACGCCCTGGGTGTTTACCCATGTTGCTCATGTCAGAAACCATCTGCACCATTAAACAGCAACTGAGGCAAAACCCTGACACTCAACTATGAACACTGACCACGGAGCAACAAGCAAGAAGTAGATACTTGTATGCCAGTAGTTCCCAAACCTTTTGTCCTGCGCCCCCCCAGTGGTTTCTAAACATTTTCTACCCCCCCCCTACAAATAGCTCTGTGGTTGAACGATGTGTTTTTGAGGGGGGGCGGGGGGGTCGTCATATTTGGTTTCATCAAACTAAACAGTTTCTCCTGCAGGTCTTTGGGATTCTCTTTTCTTTTTTTCCATTTCTCTTGAAACCTTGATCTTCTTACTCCTTAATAATACATACATTATTATTTAATAATGCTGGCTAAATTGATCAAGAACCTATTAATGTTTTAAACAAAGATACAATATAAATGCAGTTTTTTATGTTTTCATAGAATATTTGTGTTAATTTCCACAACAGAGTGGAACTGAAAGTAAAAATGTTTTTAGATCAATGTTTCTTTATTATTAGGTTGGAAACTTTGTGCTTCTTTCACGTCATTTCCCTTATATCAGTGGTTCCCAAACTGTTTCTAGCTAGTCATCTTTTAGCTAACTTTACCTGCATCAAGCAGCTTCACTAAACAGTTTGTTAGTTTGGGGGGAAACTGTGAAAAGTTCTTTGCGTTTTGCTGGTTTGCTTCCATGATTCTAACACACCTGAGCAGCTCCGCCCAGCAGCAGCAGGTCTCCTTCACTGCCATACAGGTGGAAACCCAGCGTCGTAGCGCTCATGTTGCGTTTAAAGGCGGCACGGAAAAACAGATTACCACATGTTAACAATGGATTAAACAGTTTTAACTGCTGATGAAAGTGACAGAGGACACACATATGGTTAGTGTGGAAACACCTACTGTATCAAACTGACAGAGGAATAACAGAGACTTGGCCGTTCTAAAGTAAAAACCCAGCGCATACAGGGTTCATGGTTTTTTTTTTATTGTTTGTTTCTCTTTTTCATCCAAACGGCTTCCCGTGCCCCCCCCTGCAATGGCACGGCGCCCCCTCTATGGGGCGCGCCCCACAGTTTGGGAACCTCTGATGTATGCTATCTAATAAGTAAAGAGACGTGCAGAAGAATCGTTCTGCTCCTGAATGTTGCATCACTACATTGCAGACTTTTGGACACAGCGTTGTCCCATATATGCAACAAGTCAGTCAACATCTCCGCACAATAATTCAGAGCAGTGAGTGACTTTTTTTCATCACAATGCTTATGTGTCTCTGTACAGCTAGCTTTGCTAACATCACGTCAATGGAGCTTATCTTCTTTGAGATACTTTTCTAAGTGATGAAAAAAGTTAGACCTAGTCCCCACCGTCTGTGAAAGCGAAGCGCTGCTGAGTTTAGCTGTGGCCATCGGATTTCTGATGATTGATGCAGCTATTATATTACTGACGATTAGACAAATCTTCGGCCGCTGAGAGGAAACCACTGCGCATGTCTGGAGCCGCGTGCGAGTGAAAGGTGGGGAGTAACAGAAACATGTTATTGGTTGGATTTTAATCGGTGCGTTTTGCATCCACTGAAAACAAAGATGTTAACAAATAAACTGGACAGTTTGCTGAACGTTTAGTGATATTTTCACAGTTGCGGCCTCGACTGGTCTTGAAATAAAATGCCGAGTCCTCAGCGCCTGAGACCGAGACCATCATAAAATGGCCCTGAGACCGAGACCATCAAAAACTGGTCCTGAGACCGAGACCATCAAAAACTGGTCCTGAGACCGAGACCATCAAAAACTGGTCCTGAGACCGAGACCATCAAAAACTGGTCCTGAGACCGAGACCATCAAAAACTGGTCCTGAGACCGAGACCATCAAAAACTGGTCCTGAGACCGAGACCATCAAAAACTGGTCCTGAGACCGAGACCATCAAAAACTGGTCCTGAGACCGAGACCGATCTCGAGTACTACAACACTGAGCGCTAAGACCCTCCTCCTGGTTCTGATTGGTTGTTTTGGTCAGAACGGTGAACCAGTAATAGTAATTCAGGAAGCAGATGGAGGAGATTGATTTCACAGATTATCTGTCTCATAACAAACTGCTACATGGTGGCAGCTTTAACAAATATGGAGAAACATTTTTTATTAAAGTTATACTGCAGCTTGAATAAAATGCAACTACATGACATTTTGAGACGTCTGAAGTGCTTTATGTGTATTTTGCACGTTGCTTCAAACTGTTGCTCATGGGGAGGGACCATGTTTTGTCGGGCGCCCAGGATTCCCGGCGGTGGCCCTGCATGAGCTAACAGACTAACTTTAAGAATTATTTCAATGGCAGGTAAAATATCAGGTGGTGAAACCAAAAACGACTCAACTGTTTGCTGAAGGAACATAGAAGACGGAGAAATATTTCAGCAGAGATCATCCATCCTCTTTTCATTAGTTTGACCTCTGAGCTCATCAAGGCGTTACCGTTTCCCCTGGCAACTAAGAACATTGATGACAAGTCATTTATTGACAGTGCAATAATTGTTGTTAGCCAAACTTTACATTTACCTTTAGCATGCTAAGTGTTTTGCTCGATGCACAAATTTCTGATATTGTGATTCTATTAATGTGTTTTATTTAATTTTATTGAGTCAAAGGAAAATTTCCACCTTGATAGATTAAATAGTTTAATCTCATTTTTTCCTGTACAAAAGTCTCTACCAACAAAAACTCAGAATAATATTTATGGCACAATAAAAGCAAAAACGTTTAACAACCAGATTTGTTTGTTATTGACTTTTGCTCAATTAAGTTTCTTATCTATACATTTAAATGGTTTTTATTATAGTTCATGTTTTTTGTCTCTTTATTTATTTTGTTCTTCCTATAATTGACAGATACATAGATCTTATTTATAACGTAAAAAGGTCTTGTTTACGTCATTTAATTAGCTCTACATCGTTCAGAGAATAAAAATTATGGTCTCTTAGAGAATTAATTTTTTATGGTGCCAGTGATGTTGGAATTAATAGTAAATAATAAAGATTTGGTGCTATCCTCATTTAGTGTTATGTTAGTTGTGTTACCACCCCACGCCACTAGAGGCAGTAGTAGACAGAAAAAGATGCAACTAAGTGAATTGTGAGCTGCGCTGAAGTAAATACATTTAAAATACATGCTGAGAGTGAAACTCCTTTTTAAAGATGAAACTATAACAGATTTCAAAAGAAAATAAAAAGCAGATAATATAGGAAATGGCGCCCCCTTCAGTTCCGGAGGTCCATCCCCACCCTTTGTTTGCTGCAGCCAGGTGGACTTGGGTTCTGCCACTGATGGACCCGTCCAGGTGACTGCATTCAAGGTTCTGTCTGGTTCTGGGTCCATTTGGCCATTTTGGAGCAGGGATGGAACCAGTTAGACCAACGACGTGCGATGAGGTTCATAGCTGGTGAAATCTGACTTAATCAGATTTACATTGACCTTGCATGTTATTTTTTACGTACAAAAATTTAGCGTATGTAAAAGATTAGCGTATAATTGTACATGTCATCCACAGAATAAGTCCATTAACTCAATGAAACGAGGAAATGTAGGTATTATTAATTTACTGCTATGCTGAAATTCCTCCATGTTCCAGTTTGACAGTTGGATGCTGCACATGCAGCCTCCTTCCTGTCATTACCGCCACATAAAGGCTCCCAGTAAAACCAGACTGGCAGATCTCACATCAGCAGGTTTAATTCGTTTTCACAGCAGCAGCAAAGCGACTCACTACACATCTCCATGGAAACTGTGATGTCACAGACGCACCATGGCAACGTCACAGCTGTTAAATACTACATTTCTCCGTCTCTATGGGAACAGTAAAATATGAACATACAAAGTTAAATATTCTGTCATCTGATTGGTCCAAACTGTCCGAGGCTCCGCCCCCTTACAGCACAGCAGGAAATAGAAACAACACTTTCCAGAATAAAGTCATTTTCCACCAAAGTAACGACATGTGATTGGCCACGTCAGTGAAACAGGAAATGATGCAGCAGCTCAACAGTGATTGGCTCATTCAAATGTTTCTCCACCATCAGAAAGTCCAGATGTTCAGGGTGACCCGGTTCTGGTTCTGGTCGAGCTTCATGGCTGTTATGAGGCTGCAGTGACAAACCAAACTTCCTGAAGCTCTTCCAGAACCCAGCAGGCAGAACCAGAACATTCCTCTGATTGGCTCCAGCATGTTAGTCTGGCTCCACCCACCTAAGCAGCAGTCCAATCACAGTCCACCCTGTCCTGATTCTTCTTCTGTGGTTTGACCCGAGCGCGGCGGATCGTCAGAGTCCAAGGGGAAGCACTGTGATGATGTCACTTCCCCTCCTCTGGCTCCCCCTGCTGGCTCCTCTCAGGAGCTTCCTCTGTGGCTCCTTGGGGATCCGGGTCCAGTTCAGTTTCTGGTACCTGGTCTTGGTTCTGGTTCTGGTCTTGGTCCTGGTTCTGGTCTTGGTCCTGGTTCTGGTTCTGGTCTTGGTCCTGGTTCTGGTTCTGGTCTTGGTCCTGGTCCTGGTCCTGGTCCTGGTTCTGGTTCTGATCTTGGTCTTGGTCCTGGTCCTGGTTCTGGTTCTGATCTTGGTCCTGGTCCTGGTCCTGGTCCTGATTGTGATCTGTTTCGGTTTCTGTCTCTGGGTCGCCTGCTGGTCCCGGGATGCTTTCTGCCTCCAGCTCCAGAACCGGGTCCTGGTCTGACCCATTTGGAGCTGCTGGTTCTGGTTCCGCTGGGTTCAGGGGTTCTGGTTGGGAGGTGATGGACTCCTTCCTCCCCAGTCCTGGAAACACAGAGACACACGGATGAAGGCCCAGTTGGTTCTGGTTCTGGTTCTGCTGCAGGGTTTCCCCCAGTGAAGCTGTGGGCTCCACCATGTTTGGCATGAAGGGGTTAAATTGACAGGAAATGGTTAATCCATCAGTGTAATTATACGTTAAGGAAAACATCTCCATGTTTAAACCCACAACTATATTTGTTGTTTAAAAACAGCAAATCAAAAAATACAATTAAAATGAATATCAATTATTTGCACTTGTGTTTAATCCAGATTAAGTCGGCGGCTCCATGGGGCCCCCAGGGCTTCAGGGGCCATAAATTGGTCTGCTCTCCAGCTTTAAATGCATAGCTATGAACTTATCTTTTACGAAGAAATTTGCTCCGCCAGTGAAATGATCAGAGCAACAGAGATGCTTTCAAAACGGATTAAATTAGTTTAAAAAAACAACAACAAAAAAACTACTTTTTTTTAATTATTCATTTTTCTAAAATCAAAACCAAGCAATGCTTGGCCTGGCAGGGGGGCTAGTGAAGCATGGCGGGCTGCCAGGCTTATAAAGCACTGGGGGAAAGCCTGTCTCTACTGAGACGTTCTGCAGACAGAAACCTAGATCATCAGTTCCTGAAGGATCTACTGACAGGCTGAATCCTGAACAGACAGTAAATACAGTTCGTACCAGCAGGCATCAGGACCAGCGCCTGCAAGATGTCCGACAACGACACGATGCCAATGATGTGAGACTCATCGTCAACCACGACCAGCCTGTGGACCTGCAAACACAAAGACTCAAAATCAACTAGATTTGGGCCTTTGAAGCACCTTTTACAGTAAAAACCTTGAAACTTGTTGACACCTTCTGTATCCTGGTACCTCAGCCTTCACGATCCGGTCCACGATGGTCTCCAGTGTTTCCAGCTTGTTGCACTTCATGACGCCTTCAAAGTACTGCGATCTGTGTCTTAGAGCCTGGGTGACCGTCACATCCAGATTGTTGTAAGTCTTCTCAGCTGCCAGGTTCTGCACAAGCACCGCAGTCCATCCATCAGAAATCTGACAACTTCTCCAGAACCAGTGGAGGACGGAAATACTCACAATCACGTCAAACTTGGAGTAGATGTCCACCACCTTCCCTGCAGGCAGACAGGATCCCAGCTCATCAGAATCTCTCAGAAATCTACTCTTAACAGGACGACGGAAACAGCTGCTTACCGCTGTGATCCACAACGGGCAGCGCAGAGACCCGGCGCTGTGTGAACACAGACAGGGCCATGATGAGCGGCGTGTCGGGGTGGATGTAGGCAATGTTGGAGTACGTTCCCACTCCCAGTTCCTCCAGTGTCTGCTTCATGAAGGCTGGCATGTGCATCTCACACACCTGAGGCAGGAGGGGGTACAGGTCAGGAGACAAGGAGTAAAGTCAATCTCCACAAGAGAGGAAGACGTAGTTGGAGACAAAGAGGCACAGCAAAGTTTCCCCCAGAAAACCTGCTAATCAGTCATTCATCCTGTGTTTTTCAATTAAAAATGTTTAAAGTTGACAGGAAATTTGAAAATATCACTTGATAATCATGTGTTACACTTTAACGCCAACAATAAAGTCTTAACAAATGCAAACATTTTAAAAACACTTAGGTAAATAAGCAATGCTAAGCCTGGTGGGGGCACAAGTAAAGTCTGGTGGCCTGCCAGGCTTATGAAACACTGAGGGAAACCGTGCTGTTAGCAAGGTGTGGTGTAGACAAAACGGTGCTGTGTAGCAGAGGAAGAGCTGCAGAACTTAGAGGAACTCTGGTGGAACCTTCTGAAACTGGAGGCTGACCAGTAGAACCAGGAAGGCTAACTGGAAGCACTGAAGACAGAACAACCAAGCAGCAGCGCTGCAGTGAGTTGGTATCCAAGAGAACCGACTCTCTGCTAACTGAACCTTAACAGTAGCCTGTTCAGAACCTTCCTACATATGGAGGCAGAGGGTGGTGCCTAGTGAGGTCAGCAGCTAGACGGGCATTTGTGTTTACAGAATCAACAGTTTCACAACATGCCCTGCAGGTGTCGCCCAAGAGTCTGACCCTGAAAGCCTCTTTCATCGTCTCTCTGAACGTCTTGGGTAGAAAAGCTCTCACCCCCCTAACTCACTCCTCTAACTCGCCCCCAGACTCACAAAGAGCTGCAGGAACTTCAGGATCCGCTTGTGAGTCAGGATGTAGAGAGCGTTGCCGCTGATCGGATCGATGACAGGAAGCCGGTGGATCTTGTTCTTTATCAGGGAGTGAACCGCTTCGAACACACTGGGGGGGGAGAGAGAATCAGCCGCTGCTGCTCTGCCTTCAGGAGGAACTCTGGTCTGACCAGCGGTCCAGCAGAACCTCCATGTTCTCTGGATGACCTGGGGAATCTACCTGGCGTCAGGTGAGATGTGCACCAGAGGTTTGAAGGTCTCCTGCAGGTACAGCTCTGTGAACATGGAAGGCAAACGTTACTCTCAGGGCTTTTCCAGATGCTTCGGGTCGGTCGGCTCTTACCTCTCCACGTCTCGATCTTATGCTCCTCCAGCTCATAGATCTGCACCTGGACACACACACACCTGAGAGACACACCTGGAAAAAACACACTGAGACGGCAGCAATGATGCAGGGCAGAGGTTCACAGAGGTTCAGAGAGGTGGAGGGGTCAGAGGTCAAGTGACTCAGAGGTCAGCAGAACCCGTCTGGTTTCATGTTCCACAGAAACCTTCAGCAGTTTAACACCTGCAGCTCCAACAACCAATCAGAGCTCGATTTTCATGTGTCAAATAACCTGTTGCTATGACAACAAAACACCTGTTCAAACACAGAAATAGGTGTGTGTGTGTGTGTGTGTGTGTGTGTGTGTGTGTGTGTGTGTGTGTGTGTGTTACCATGGGGGATTTATAGTATCTGGTCAGGATGTTGATGAAGTCTGTGATGGTCAACATTCCTGGAACAAAAACCGCCTGTTACCATCGTCATCATCTTCATCAGGTGAGACATGCGTCAGGCTTTTATTGTGAAGGTTCAACAGGAAGCCAGGTACTCTTACCCACAAAGCTTTGCTTCTTGCTCTCCCACAGAGGAGCAGCTCTCACCCCGTTAGCCACCAGCGCGAAGAAGGCCTTCTTCACCTGCAACGACAACGCCCAACCAGAACCGGGCCGACCCAGAAGGGCCTACAGATCAGAACCGGGCCGACCCAGAATGGCCTACAGATCAGAACCGGGCCGACCCAGAATGGCCTACAGATCAGAACCGGGCCGACCCAGAATGGCCTACAGATCAGAACCGGGCCGACCCAGAATGGCCTACAGATCAGAACCGGGCCGACCCAGAATGGCCTACAGATCAGAACCGGGCCGACCCAGAATGGCCTACAGATCAGAACTGGGCCGACCCAGAATGGCCTACAGATCAGAACCGGGCCGACCCAGAATGGCCTACAGATCAGAACCGGGCCGACCCAGAAGGGCCTACAGATCAGAACCGGGCCGACCCAGAAGTGCTGGGAGGTCTGGTATCTGAATCATGAGGCAGATTAAAACCAGGCTCAGTAATGAACACAGCTGCCGTTGCAACAGAACCCATCAGAACCCAACGTGGTTCTGGTCTCACCTGCAGCGTTGTGTCAAACACCACCAGTTTGGAGCTGGTGGGGACGATGTCGTAGCACTTGTGGCACTTCATGAAGCGCATGTAGATGTCTCTCTCCGACTCCTCGGACCCTGGACCACAGAACGGAATCACGGGTCAGAACCGATCCTGTTGCCCAGATTATCATTACTGGTGCCGTCCTTTCAACTGTCCAGTCAGCTGGTTCTGCTTCTGAGCCGTCTGTTGCCATGGCAACCTCCCACCTGGCTGCAGAACCTGCCGACCCGACGGAGAGTTGAGGGATTAGAGGAACCTTACCGGCATCTCCGGGGTCCGTCTGATCCGGCTGCTCCGACATGCCGCCAGGGACCTCCACCTGGACGGAAAACACAGACAGAGTGAGGCATCTTCCCAATAAACCATCTTTATGACTCTGCCTGCATCACTTCCTGCTACTCTGTTCATCCAAAGAGAAACTTTAAATCAGTGTTTCTCAACCTTTCTTGGGCCAGCGCCCCCCCTGTCCATTATCCAGGTCCCTTACCCCCTGCCGTCCTCTGAACGCCCCCCAGGGGGCGGTACTGCCCCCGTTGAGAAACTCTGCTTTAAATGTTGGCAGACCTCAGATCATCCCAGTAGAGCTGCAGTTGGTCTGAAGGAGCTACAGCTGGTTTGGTGGCGGAGGATCTTCTCTGGCGAGGAGACGCAGATTTTGTCTAAACGTCTATCGGCGTCTAATAAATTAATCCAAAGGTGGTTTTTGGCATAATCCGGGTTGTGAGCAGCTCAAGATGGCAAGTAGTAGTGGAGGAAATTTGGAGGATGAGAATATGGATACAGGCTCTGGTCTGTGGTAGAAAGTAGAAGAGGGGGAGGAGGGAGAGATGAGGCTAAAAGGGAATAAATACTAGAAAAGATCTTTTGAGGATGAGGAAGAATCGGCTGAAATAAGGAAGAAAGCAATGATGGAAGAGTTTAAAGTTATATTAAAATTTAAGACGGGACAGGATATGTTTGGAGTGAGCCATGTTAGTTTGTCAAGTGGACTTAGAGCTATTGGAGATGGAGAACTAGCTAAAGTGTTAAGAGATGGAAGTCTGCTCATCATTTGTAAAATCCTGAAGAATAAAGCTCTAAAATTACAAATGGTGTAAAAAGGAAGTGCTGGAAAGGAAGGTTGTTGGGGACGAAAGAGGAGTAATATCAGAATCCCTGTAGGAGAAAGTTTGGAGGAGCTAAATAATCAAAGGAGGAGAAATTACAGGCATCAAACGACTGCAGGCTTTTAGGAATGGAGAGAAAATGGACAGTACGTCTGTACTACTGGATTTCAAAGATAAAACTCTGCCTGATAAAGTGATGATTGGATACATGAGCTTTAATGTAAGGCAGCATATCCCTCCACCGCTCAGGTGCTATAAACATGCAGCAAACGTGTGTAAAGGGAAACAGGTGGATGTGGAGGCGAACATCCTCATGGTGGGTGGAAATAATTAGACCCCTCAGATCTTCTGGTTCTGCTCTGCATCCCCAGAACCAGAACCAGACGAGGAGAAGCAGCATTCAGTTTCTATGCACCACAGATTTGGAACAAACTTCCAGAAAACTGTAAAACAGCTGAAACACTGGGTGCCTTTAAATCTCAACTTAAAACCCACCTGTTTAGAGTTGCTTATGGCTAAATTAGGGTTAGAGTGCGGGCTTTGATGTCTTCCATGTTTTTATGTCTTTAATGTTTTTAATTTTTTTTTTTTTTTTTTTTTTACATATTTCTTTTATGTATGGGGAAGAAAGTGAAAAATGAGGGTGGAAAACGATGAAAATTAAAGTGGAATGGAAATGGAATGGAACCAGTTAAAGTCCGCGGGAGGGCAGACTCCTCTAACTATAAGTTAGTTAAATTCTGTGTGGGACGGCGGCGTCCTCTGGTAAGGGAGTTTGTTTTTTTTTTTATTTTTTATTTATTTTTTAATTTTCTCTCTTTCTCACTGTTTATTTCTGTTTTTGTTTTGGTTGTGTAAAGCACTTTGAAATGCCTTGCTGCTGAAATGTGCTATACAAATAAAATTTGATTGATTGATTGATTGATTGAAATAACCCTGTGAAATGTTGTGACTGGAGGAAATCATGCAGGATGCACAGTAAGGAAAGAGGCAGCTGAAGTTCAAAAAGTAAAAACTGAAAACAGAATTACTTATGCAGAAGCAGAGAAACAGGTGAAAAATACTGAAAACACTCCTACAATAACAAGTTATGACAGGAAGACAGTGGCAGACGATAATCAGGGTAACATCACGTTAGAAAAATTGACTCCTTTTCTTGCATATATCAGAAATTGCTCAAAACAAGCAAAAAATAAAAATCATAGTGAAAGCAGCTATTACATTTTTAAGGTCAAAGATTCATGATGAACTCCAACAGGTGAAGGATCATCTGACCTGAGGCGTCTCCAACCATCACATAATATCACAATGGAAACATCGCAGTCCAGCAGCAAATGGTCAGGAATTTAAAGGCTTCATTAATAATCTGAACCCAAAACCTGATCAAATATTCATTCAGGAATCGTGGCTCAAACATCATTACAGTTTAATATTCAGGATTATTCAGTTTTACGTAAAGACGGATTAACGGGGTGGTATATTGTGCTATATTCTTAAAGGAAAACATTACATTTATTCAGATGAAATACTGTCAGACCTGGAACTTTATGCTGTAGAAATTTATACAAATGATGGGAATATTAATTGTAAACAATTAGATAAATCTAAACTTGAAACAATCTTAAACACTGGGGAGGGAAATAGTTTGGTGTGGGGATTTTAATGCCCTTTATGGGGAGATCAGGATGATTATAATGGACTTTAGAGGAGAAAAGAAGAAAAAGATTTGGTCATTTTAAATAATGCTGAAGGCTTTATGAGGGGCAAAGACTCTGCTATTGATCTGGGGTCTCAGTCTGCTGCTGGTATATGGGGAGTGATCATTATCCATTTTTATCAATATAGGTATAGATACAGACCAAGACCAGGCAGAACCTGATGGGAGGTGGAAATTTGAGAAGGCAGATTGGGGTAAGTTTGGAAAATGTAGATTAAATGAATTAAACTCAGAAATGACCAAATGTATTATTAACTCAGCTAAAACATCTATTCAGTGGTATTAAAAAGAATATAGTTCCCTGGTTTACACCAGAATCTTCAATAGTAATTAAACAAAGAAATAAGGTTTTTAAAACACTTAAGAAAATAATTTGTTTCCAAAATCTAATAAATTATGAAAGAAAACAGGCGGAAGTCAGGAAAATGAAATATTGTGAATCTTTGAGGAAAAACTGCATTAGACAGAGTTTGGAATAATATTTAAAAAATGTCTGGGAATTCCAAAGAGTCTTTTTTCCCAATAATAAAATATCGTGGAAATATTATAATAGATAATGAAAACAAAGCTGAGGTATTAGTGAAAGTATTTGCAAAAATACATAATACAGAAAATCTAAATGATAAAGAAAAAATAGGACGTGAAACTACTAAACAACAAAATATTGATTTAATTCATAATGATGAAGAATATGGTGATTTTATTAATATGAAATTTTCCTTTAAGAATTAAAGCTCTGAGGGATTCTAGTAAATCAACTCCTGGTAATGACCAAGTTACTTATAATATGTTAAATAATCTTAGTGATGTGAGTAAAGAAATATTATTGGATTGTATAATAAAACTTGGGAGGAAGGGACATGACCTGATAAATGGACAGAAGCCATAATTATTCCTATTTGTAAACCTGGTAAAGATCCACATTCAGCTCAAAGTTACAGACCAGCAGCTGCAACATCATGTCTGGATAAAATGGTAAATAACAGGTTAATTTATTTCTTATAATCTAAGGAGAAGATTAAAACTTATCCATTTGGATTTAGAAAAGGCAGAAGTAGAATCGACCCAGCATCATGTCTGGATCATGAAACCAGATTAATAAAAGTCTTTTTGGATGGAAAAGGTTTATGAAAGTAGGACTGCTGATTAAATTAACATAAGGGGTCAAATATATAGGTGGATTAAAAATGTCTTAACTGGAAGAAATATTAGAGTTAAAACAGGAGGGGAAATAAGTTCAAAGTATCCAGTTGAAAATGGCGCTCCCCAAGGCAGTGTTATAAGTCCTGTTATTTATTATAATGATTAATGATGTTTTAGTAGTTTAGATAAATCTTTTGGTGTTTCATTATTAGCAGATGATGGCATCATTTGGAAAAGGGGAAAAAACACTGAATTTATAAACAGGAAAATACAGGAAGCCTTAAATAAGGTAGAAGTTTGGGCTTTAGATTCTCAGCATCTAAATCCAAGTTTGTTGTTTTCACAAATAGGAAGGTGAATATTAATGTGGATCTTAAATTATATGGGAATATTATAGAAAGAAAAGAGCAAATTAAATATTTGGGTATATGGTTTGATAAAAAACTCACATGGAAAATACATATAGATAAAATAGTGGGAAAAAGTAAAATAATTTAAATATTATGAAATGTCTGAGAGGCAGAGAGTGGGGAGCAGACAGGACAGCATTAAAAACAGTTTATATTGGACTAATTAGGTCAGTCTTTGACTATGGATGTATTTTATATAATTCAGCTTCAAGTAGTTTATTGGCAAAAATAGATAAAATACAATATCAGGCATTAAGACTTTGTGTAGCGATGAAATCAGCTCCAGGTTGAGATGGAGGAACAACAGGCTGGGTAAATATTAAAGGACATGATGAAGCTCATCCTCCATGTGTGACATTACTACCTGGTCAAGAAAAAGAAAAGAAGCAAATTAGTAGTTTTGGATGGATAATTTTAAATAAAGTAAAATATATTAGAATAGATAATGTTCTAGTTAGTCCTGTGGTTTTTATTCCATCATGGATTCTTGTTCAGGATGAAGTTGATTTAAAGTTATTGGAAAAAGGGAGACAATTAGGAAAAAAGGAAGTGGAGAGTTATATAAACAGAGAATATTCAGAATATATTCAAATATATACAGATGCCTCTAAAATGTTAAACAACCAAGTAGGTACAGTGGGGCAAAAACGTATTTATTCAGCCACCAACTGTTCTCCCAGTTAAACAGATGAGAGGCCTGTAATGTTCATCATAGATATGAACCTCAACTATGAGACAAAAGGAGAAAAAAAATCCAGAAAATCACATTTTCTGATTTTTAAAGAATTTATTTGCAAAATATGGTGGAAAATAAGTATTTGGTCAATAACAAAAGTTCATCTCAATACTTTGTTATATACCCTTTGTTGGCAATGACAGAGATCAAACGTTTTCTGTAAGTCTTCACAAGGTTCTCACACACTGTTGCTGGTATTTTGGCCCATTCCTCCATGCAGATCTTCTCTAGAGCTGTGATGTTCTGGGCTGTCGCTGGACAACACGGACTTTCAACTCCCTCCACAGGTTTTCTATGGGGTTGACATCTGGAGACTGGCTCGGCCACTCCAGGACCTTGAATGCGTCTTACGAAGCCACTCCTTCGTTACCCGGGTGATGTGTGTGGGATCATCGTCCTGCTGAAAGACCCAGCAATGTTTCACCTTCAATGCCCTTGTTGATGGAAGGAGGTTTTCACTCAAAATGTGACGATACATGGCCCCATTCATTCCTTCCTTTACACGGATCAGTCGTCCTGGTCTCTTGGCAGAAAAACAGCCCTAAAGCATGATGCTGCCACCACCATGCTTCACAGTAGGCATGGTGTTCTTTGGATGCAACTCAGCATTCATTCTCCTCCAAACACGACGAGTAGAGTTTTGACCAAAAAGTTCTACTTTGGTTTCATCTGACCATATGATATTCTCCCAGTCATCTTCTGGATCATCCAAATGCTCTCTAGCAAACTTGAGACGGGCCTTGACATGTCCTGGCTTAAGCAGGGGGAACGTCTGGCGCTGCAGGTTTGAGTCCCTGGCGGCGTAGTGTGTTACTGATGGTAGCCTTTGTTACTTTGGTCCCAGCTCTCTGCAGGTCATTCACTAGGTTCCCCCGTGTGGTTCTGGATTTTTGCTCACCGTTCTTGTGATCATTTTGACCCCACAGGGTGTGATCTTGGTGGAGCCCCAGATCGAGGGAGATTATCAGTGGTCTTGTTCCATTTTCTAATAATTGATCCCACAGTTGATTTCTTTACACCAAGCTGTTTACCTATTGCAGATTCAGTATTCCCAGCTAGGTGCAGGTTTATCATTTTGTTTCGGGTGTCCTTTGACAGCTCTCTAGTTTTGGCCATGGTGGAGTTTAGAGTGTGACTGTTTGAGGTTGTGACCAGGTGTGTTTTATACTGATAACGAGTTCAAATAGGTGCCATTAATACAGGTAACAAGTGGAGGACAGAGGAGCCTCTTACAGAACAAGTTACACGACTGTGAGAGCCTGAAATCTTGCATGTTTGTTATTGACCAAATACTTATTTTCCACCATATTTTGCCAATAAATTCTTTAAAAATCAGAAAATGTGATTTTCTGGATTTCTTTTCTCCTTTTGTCTCTCATAGTTGAGGTTCATCTATGATGAACATTACAGGCCTCTCTCATCTGTTTAACTGGGAGAACTTGAACAATTGGTGGCTGAATAAATACTTTTTTGCCCCACTGTATATCATTTATAGCTCTGGATTAAAATTTTATGAAAAATAAAAGAATAACTGATAAACTGACTGTATACAGGTGAGTTAATGGCATTTTAATGGCTTTAGAATGAGGAAATGGAAAGAAGAGAGTTTTTAATTTGTTCAGATTCAAGTAGCGCATTAGAAAATGTAATAGAAATAAGAAGGAAGAAGACATTAATCTAGAATAAGATTTCTACATACAGGATTAAATAATACTCTTAAACTAATTAATAAACATAATACAGGTTGTTGTAATTATTGTGGAGAATTATAAACTACAACATATTTTCTTAGAATGCAACAAATATACGGGAAAGAGAGGAACTACTTAGAGAGTCAAGTAGAAGTAAAAATAAGTTAGATATTAGATGTTTCAGAGATCGTCAGGGGACGTCGTTTTTTGTAGTATTTCATATTTTCTTAGGAAAACGGGTTTTATGGGAAGATTATAAGCTTCTGATCCAAACTCCAACCTGGGAGGTGGCAGTAATGCACCTAAAGGTTGTTTGCCAACCGCCATAAAAAAAAAAAAAGAAGAAGAACCATCTCGTGTCGTTAAAGAGGCGAGCTGGAAGTATCTCCAGTAGCAGTCAGTGTGGCAACGAATCTGAAGAAGCCTCTGACTGAAGACAGCTGACGTTTGATAATCATAACCTGATAGCTCGGTATCTCACTCCACATCAAAATGTGCTGGATGCCTCCATCAGCCAGCTCTGCTAATCCGCCTCCTTCGCTTTTGCTGCTGCCTTTTAAATCTGAACTCCCTCCTTCTCTCTGCATTCATGAAGCTTCCTCGTCAGTGCGGCAGGATTTGGGGTCACAGTTCAGGGATTATTTGACCGTTGAACTGGAGGAACCCCTCAGCTGCTCCACAGCAGAGTTGAAGGACCAGGTTTTCCTTTCAGTGGAAACGGTTAGTTCTGCAGCCTGGACCTACTGACCACCAGAGTTCCCCATTAGTTACCAGGACAACCACTAACTTGCCAGATAACCACCAGTCTGACCAGATAACCACCACTAACTGACCAGTTGCCCAGCGGTACCTGTGTGGTAGTGCGCAGCATCATAGACAGCATCCTGGTGTTGTGCATCATCTGGTCACCAGGTAATCCCGGCTCGGTGTTTGCCGGTGGTTCGGTGATGAAACCGCAGCCGATGCTTTCAGAACCGGGTCCGCTCTGACGTCACCGGGTCTGACTCTCCAGGGTGTTCAGCGAAATAGATAATGACGGTTTTTCAGCTAAAATGGCAGACTTTTCAAGGGGAATCTGGAAACCGATGAGCCCACAGCTAGCACCTACCGGTCAGGCTCCGTTCATGAGCTGCTCCGAGCGGCTTCTCTCCGCTTCAGTCCTCAGGGCTTTTATTCGGAGATGGAGCCGGTTTTCAGGGGTCTAAGTCCGGATGGAAGAGCCCGTTGAGCGGTCCGACACCTCCGCCTGCTCTCGGCAATGTTCGGCTAGTTTCGAAAAAGACTCGCTTCACTCGGTAAAAGTCTGTTCGTTCCGTCAAAACAAAAATCTGATCCAACTTCCGGTGAAGGCGATGAAAATAAAAGCATAACGTTTGTAACGAATGGTCCGGGTGGGCCCAGCTGACAGAACCTGAACAGAACTTCATCTTCTCTGGTCAGAACCAGCGGTGCTAAATAAATGAACACGGAGCTCAACGCTTCCGTTCCTCAGTGTGATGATGAAACCCGGCCAGACATTTTGAGACGGTTTTGTAACTTTCCTTTAATTTTCCTGTCATGTTCGTTTCTGAGGTACAGCAATAATGTTTGTGGGTCAATTTGACCGTTTAATCATGTAAAAGCGTCAGAAACCACAACAATCCTCCTGGCATCTGATTATTAACTCCAATAATAACCATTTCAATCAATATTTGTGCAATTATGTTTTTTTATTTCTCACAAATAAAGAAGCAATGATGATAACTTACTCTTTTACTCATAT
>NC_088849.1:27450765-27495765 GCF_904066995.2 Poecilia reticulata | reverse complement strand
ACTTTCATTTTTCTGTACTTGTAATTTCAATACTCAGTCCTCACTATTCCTGCACCTTATATTTTGAGTATTACACAGGACCTGTGTGTATGTGCGTTTCTAAATGTCATTTTCATTCTTTTCTACCTGTAATTTCAAAATTCAGGTTTCCAAATTTCTGCAACTTACATGATGAGTATTACACAAGACCAGTGTGTATGTGCACTCCTAAATGTGACTTTCATTTTTCTGTACTTGTAATTTCAATACTCAGTCCTCACTATTCCTGCACCTTATATTTTGAGTATTACACAGGACCTGTGTGTATGTGCGTTTCTTAATGTAATTTTCATTCTTTTCTACCTGTAATTTCAAAATTCAGGTTTCCAAATTTCTGCAACTTACATGATGAGTATTACACAAGACCAGTGTGTATGTGCACTCCTAAATGTGACTTTCATTTTTCTGTACTTGTAATTTCAATACTCAGTCCTCACTATTCCTGCACCTTATATTTTGAGTATTACACAGGACCTGTGTGTATGTGCGTTTCTTAATGTAATTTTCATTCTTTTCTACCTGTAATTTCAAAATTCAGGTTTCCAAATTTCTGCAACTTACATGATGAGTATTACACAAGACCAGTGTGTACGTGCACTCCTAAATGTGACTTTCATTTTTCTGTACTTGTAATTTCAATACTCAGTCCTCCCTATTCCTGCACCTTACATTTTGAGTATTACACAGGACCTGCGTGTATGTGCGCTTCTAAATGTAGCTTTCATTCTTTTGTACTTGTAATTTCAAACCCCAGTTCTCTCCTTTTATGCAGCTTACATATCAAGTGTTACGCAAGACTTGTGTGTTTGAACAGTACTTAACATCATATCAAAAACTGTATTTTAGAAAATAAGTTGGTCGTTGGAGACCAAAATTACCTCTGGATGGTTGATTGAACAGGACCCGCCTGAATCCACGTCACCAGCCTGACACGGTTCATCTTTGGAAATCTGAAATATAAAGAACACTCACTGAATATGAGTTTGTTCCCAATTTAGAAAACAGTCCTCCCTATTCCTGCCCCTTACATTTTGAGTATTACACAGGACCTGTGTGTATGATCGCTTCTAAAACAGCTTCCATTCTTCTGTACTTGTAATTTCAAAACGTAGTCCTCCTTATTCCGGCACCTTACATTTTGAGTATTACACTGGACCTGTGTGTATGTGCGCTTCTAAATGTAACTTTCATTTTTTTGTACATGTAATTTCAAAACTCAGTCCTCCCTTTTTATGCAGCTTACATATCAAGTATTACACAAGACCTGTGTGTTTGAACCGTACTTAACAGTCATCCCCAACCACAGGCCGCAGATCAGTACCAGTCCGTGAACCAATTGGTACCGGGCCGCACAAGAAAATATTTTTGGTTTACATATTGTCTGAGTATGGAGGATCGTTTATTTTGAAAACCCTTTAACCGGATTCTCTCTGTTACGTCTTGCTCACCAACATTGAGCCCACAATGAGTAAGAAAGCGATATGTTTGGAAAGTTTCTTTAAAAAAGGGGAAAAGGACCAGAGACAGGAGAGTGGATTTATCCTTGACTTGTAGGTGACTCCCATGTTCCAAGCCCACTCTGCATAATATGTACCGGCTTACAGATGAGGCAATGGAGCTTCAAACTGCTTTGCCATTACACCCTCTGCATTGTGTGTCATCGTTTCCAAGGTGGGATCATCTCATTGCAGAGAAACAAGCTCAGGACTCCCATTAATTTGTCATTGTCGTAAGTTAAAATTTTCATGAAAATAAATATTCGTTTTTGTGGCATTTTCAAATCTTATATTGAAGGGATGTGTGAACGTTAGCATAGCGACTAGAGTCAGAAAGCATTATGGCAGTGATCGAGACGAGAAAAGAGGAGTATAGCTTGTAAGTCTTAAGTCTGGTTCACACGGCAAGATTTTAGGATTGTCAGACGATTTTCCAAATTCTGTGACCACAGAGCTGATAAAAGTACAACAGGTTTATGTGTCCAGCCACATAACAGGAGCAAATCTTGCCATGTGAGCAGGCTTTAGTACAAAATGATGTCACAACTACAATCTACCTGCAATGCATATAGCTAGTGTAAGCATCAAGCTTTGACTGAATGAATAGCCTTGTGTCACGTTAATTTAATGATGGATAGCTGAAAAGTTACCGGGTTTATCAACTGTGGTAGCAATTTTGCTCCAACTCCACTCGTCATCATTTCTGTGGATATTCTTTGTACGAAATGCTGAATAAACATTCATGCTGTTTCCACATATCTCCGATGTCCACCGGACTCATTTTGGGCATGTCAGCTCAGCTGTTTGGGATTCCCCTCCATGAGCTACGTCACAGCGCTTTCTGATTGGCTGCCTGTCAAATTGAACAGGTTGAGTTCTAGCTCCCAATCAAGGAAAACCCTACAAGCTGTGAGAATATGCCCGATTTTAGATCGGAGCAGTCCCAATGTTCCAACGACTGGATGCGATCAGTCTTAACAAGCCATAGATGGCAGGATGAACGGTTACGATTATCGCAAGCAACGTTCTAAGATTGTTGTAAGGGGAAATTCGGGGTAAAAAAAGAAGAAACCGAGCCACAGAAAAATGGCCAAGTCTTCACCGGTCCGCGGTGATAAAAAGGATGGGGACCACTGGTACTTAATATCATTTCAAAGACTTTATCTTAGAAAATAAGTTGGTCGATGGAGACCAAAATTACCTCTGCAAGGTTGGTTGAACAGAATCCGCATGCATCCACGTCACCAGCCTGACACAGTTCATCTTTGGAAATCTGAAATGTAAAGAACACTCACTAAATGTGAGTGTGTTCCCAATGTAGAAAACAGTCCTCTCTATTCCTGAACCTTACATTTTGAGTATTACACAGGACCTGTGAGTATGTGTCCTTCTCAATGTAACTTTCATTCTTCTGTACTTGTAATTTCGAAACTCAGTCCTCCCTATTCCTGCACCTTACATTTTGAGTATTACACAGGACTTGTGTGTATGTGCGCTTCTAAATGTAATTTTCATTCTTCTATACTTGTAATTTCAAAACTCAGTCCTCCCTTTTAATCCAGCTAACATATTTAGTATTACACAACACCTATGTGTTTGAACAGTACTTAATATGATTTCAATTACTTTATTTTAGAGAATAAGTTGGTCGATGGAGACCAAAATTACCTATGCAAGGGTTGGTTGAACAGAATCCGCATGCATCCACGTCACCAGCCTGACACAGTTCATCTTTAGAAATCTGAAATGTAAAGAACACTCACTATATGTGAGTTTGTTCCCAATGTAGAAAACAGTCCTCCCTATTCCTGCACCTTACATTTTGAGTATTACACAGGACCTGTGTGTATGTGTGCTTCTCAATGTAACTTTCATTCTTCTGTACTTGTAATTTCAAAACTCAGTCCTCCCTATTCCTGCACCTTACATTTTGAGTATTACACAGTACCTGTGTGTATGTGTGCTTCTCAATGTAACTTTCATTCTTCTGTACTTGTAATTTCAAAACTCAGTCCTCCCTATTCCTGCACCTTACATTTTGAGTATTACATAGGACCTGTGTGTATGTGCGCTTCTAAATGTAATTTTCATTCTTCTATACTTGTCATTCCAAAACTCAGTCCTCCTTTTTATGCAGCTAACATATCTAGTATTACACAACGCATGTGTGTTTGAACAATATTTAATATCATTTCAATTACTTTATTTTAGAGAATAAGTTGGTCGTTGGAGACCAAAATTACCTCTGGAGGGTTGGTTGAACAGGATCCGCATGTCCACATCACCAGCCACTTTACATCACCAGCAACTTTGGAAATCTGAAATGAAGGGATGTACACTGAATTATTCCATAAATAAAGTCCACCAACTGTATGAGCAAAGCACCTTTAGCTGAACACACCTCTACCTGTAGGTACACATAATAAGTAGGATAAACTTCAAACAATGCAGATATATCAAATAGTAGCAAATGAAATTAACATTTTTCAAAATCAGTCAATTGATCTAATTGTATGTCTTTCTGTGGTTACTTAAACATTTTTTGTCAACTGAATGCAACTCATTATTTTGTACTTGTAATTTCAAAACTCAGTCCTCAGACTGTTTTCATATATATATATATATATATATATATATATATATATATATATATATATATATATATATATATATGAAAACAGTCCTCCCTATTGTTTTTGTTCCTTGTTTTTCCAGGAACAAGAAAAAACTATTTGAGTAATATATATACATATATATATATATATACATATACATATATACATATATATATATATATATATATATATATATATATATATATATATATATATATATATATATATATATATATATATATATATATATATATATATATATATATAATATAAGCTTTTGTATTTTGAGCAGTTGCTTGTCTCCTTTGGAAAAAGAAAGGTATTCTGATTATAATGATCATCGAACATGATCTATGCTAATAATGTGTAGTATAAAAATTGTTTAAAAGTGAAAAAGCAAAACAAAGGAAAAAACAATCCTTTAATAAACACTGGAATCCTATGCATAATAAAGTCACAACTCACCTTTAAATGAATTGGGATATTTTACATCAAATCCTTCTTTATCTTCACCTAAGGAGCAATAACAATTGGAATCATGTTTGCTCTCTGAGACCTCTTTGCTGACATCTTCTGCAAAGATCAGAGAATGTGTTGCTGAGTAACAACATGATACTGTACACCAGGGGTGTCAAACTCCAGGCCTCCTGGGCCAGTGTACTGCAACTTTTACATGTCTGTCTGGTCTAAAACACCTTAAGTATATTACTGAAATAGCTCCTCAGTGCAGTCAAGTTGATGACCATCCCATCTGATCCAGCCATGTGACATCAGAAACACATCTAAATGTTGCTGGACACCAGCCCTCAAGACCTTGAGTTTGACACCCCTGCTGTACATAATATGATTTGGTGTTATTTTATGCGAAAATGATGTACTGAAGTACACAGTTCTACATAATTGACTTTCTATTGACAGGTTCTCAAAATCTTAAAAAAATTAAAACATCATCTCAATACTAATGATTACTATCTAGGATAATTTGTGCCCGTGAAACAATATCACTCACTGATGTACAGAAAATGACCAAATACAGTTTTATCTAATTCTGGAGTGAGCCACCTTCCCTTTAAACTCTGGTACATTGGCTAACATGGTTGGTAATTACTAGCTAAACTGCTGCAAATCAGATGCTTTGGTGTATCCAAGCATCAAGTAACCTACAACATTCTGCAAAATTACTAAACTATATGTACTTAAATGTCTTAAGAGATTCTGTATGAGTCTTACCTCTTTCTCCACGCAAAACAAATGAAACAAGTTAAATGAATACTAATGGCTTGCACCTGGACTTGTCGGATTGTACCAAGTTGATAGAGGAGGAGGGATACAACAAAAGGAGAATTCCATTTTGTTTCTGAAGCACACAAGGTCTGATTTTTTTCCAGGAACAAGAAAAAACTATTTGAGTAATATTTTGTAACTTTCATTCAATATTTCAAAGTTAAATAGTTTATCATATATTTTTCTTTATTTAAGAGGCAACAGTTAGATGGTATCTCCCACCAGCAATGTTGTCACTTCTTTTAATCATTTCTGTTCAATCAATTAATCATGTTTATTTGTATAGCACATTTCAGCAGCAGGGCAGTTCCAAACACTTGTTTTTATGATAAAGATCCAACATAAACTGTTGTCTAATGGCAGACACAACACCTGCAGAAAAAGGTTGGCTGATGTACCTGCCAATAGACAATTTAGACTACCTAGACAATCTACATGTATGCAGAGTAGCGACATTGAGATTACGACAAAATATACATTTTAAAAGTTTTGTGCTAACAGTAACATAAGTAATCATGATATTTTTGGCACTTTAAATATTTTTTAAATAAATGCTTTTTATTTTTATATTTGTAATTATGTATTATTCCATGACTGGTTATCCCTTCTTTCAAATTCAAAAATACTTTATTGATCCTAAAAGGGAAATTAAATAAAAAAAAAAAGCTTGGGTCCTCTACCACAAGCCTTGGGGTGTGAGTGGTCTTCACAGTATATTAGCAGTTCCCAAAGGTGTGCTTCTCTGTATCAAGAGGTCTGATGTATCTCCAGGTATTTGTTTGAGTCACTCTTCCAGTTTAGGGGTCATTACCCTGAGGGTTTCAGTGACCACAGGCACTACTGTTGACTTCAACTTCCACATTCTTTGTAACCACCTAAGACCCAAACTCTTGCATGGCATGCATTATTAATTCATCTGATATTTGGGTTGATTGGGACCTAATGATTGCAAAAACAAAGAATTATCTTTTTACATGATATCTGGACATCATTTTTCTCAGAAAAATACTTATTCATTTTAAATCACCATGTTTAGCACCATGGTAAAGCTATACAGTTGCTAACTTTTGTAAACTTACACAACAAAAGAAACACTGAACATCTTGAGTCTAACCTGTAATGTGTTATAATCTTCCACCACCACTAAGTCATAAAATAATGGCCTAACGTGTGGACACCAGACCCCATCTAGAACAAAATTTAGTATTGTGGACTAGACAGTCCAAAATAAGTCATCCACTTATGTGGACAAATTTTTTCTCAGGTTCTAGGAGGATGATGGTTCTTTTTAGTCTTTGGTATTTCTCTAGTTTTTTCTGTACCTTCTGTTCATTCAGGATAGCTACATCATAACAACTGCTTTGCTCTGCTGCTCAATGATCACCATGTTCAGTTGGTTTGCTTTTCCTGTTTTGTCTTCCTGTATATGGAAGGCCCACAGAATCTTAGCTTGTTCGTTTTCTACCACCTTGTGTGGCATTTCCCATTTTAAAGAGGTGTGTTCAAGGTTATATTCCCTTCAGATGTTTCTTCACACTATTCTGGGTACTTGGTTGTGGCGTTCCATGTGTTCTTATCATGCTACCATCTTGCATCCTGGTGTTAGCTACTAGATTGTCTCAGGGGACTCATTGCATAGCATTCACTGAATATCTTGCTTGGTATTACAAATCTGGGTCGTTATTGCTCTGGTTCTAGGGACCTGCTTATGTGCCATCATGAATACTGCCTCTGTGCTGTGGTTCAGTCTAAGACTTTGTCAAATGGAGCTGTCAGTGCATACCTGTTGATTGTCTGGACCTTGTTTCTGTCATTGGACTTGCCTTACTATTTGTAAGTACAGTGGCTTGCAAAAGTATCCATAGCCCTTGAACTTTTCCATATTTTGTCACAACTGCAAATATATTTTCACAGAATTTTATGGAAAATAAAAGCTAAAAGTCCAGTATTCAGCCCCCGTCCCCTGAATGCAACCAATTGTCTTCAGAAGTTGACTGCTAATGGTAAAAAATTCAACTCCTCTATGACTGCCACAAAAGTTGGCTAAGAGAATATTGGGGAACAAACAGCATGAAGTCCAAGGAACACACCAGACAGGACAGGGATAAAGTTGTGGAGAAGCTTAAAGCAGGCTTAGGCCATCTCACAGAGTACTGTTCTATTAATCATCTGGAAATGGAAAGAGCAAATCACACAGCTGTGAACCTACCAAGAAAAGGTCATCCACCTAAACTTACAGGCTGAGCAAGAAGAGCACTGATCAGAGATACAGCCAAGAGGCTCATGGTGGATCTGGATGAAATGCAGAGATATCCACACCTCAGGTGGGGGAATCTGTCCACAGTATAACTATTAGTCATGCACTGCAAAAATGTGGTTTTATGGAAGAGTGGCAATAGAAAAGCCATGGTATAAAGAAAACTATAAGAAGTCCCTATAACTATGAGAAGTTGCAGTTTGCCAAAAGCCATATTGGGATACAGCAAAAATGATGAGACAAGACCAAAATGAACTTTTTGGCAAAAATGCAAAGCACTATTTGTGGTGGAGAACAAACACTGCACATCAATCTGAACACACCTTCCCCACTGACAAACATGGTGGTGCCAGAATCTTGCTCTGAGGGTGCTTCTTTTCTTCAGGGACAGGGAAAATTGTTAGAGTTGATTGTAAGATGGACTAAGCCAAATACAGGGTAATCTTGGAAGAAAACCTGAACACACCTGAACCTGGAGTCTGCAAAAGACTTGAGGCTGGGGCAGAGGTTCACATTCCAGAAGGACAACTACCCTAAACATAAAGCCAGATCTACAATGGAATGGTTTAAATAAAAACATATTTATGTGTTAGAATGGCAAAGTCAAAGTCTAGACATAAACTCAGCAGAGATTCTTTGGCAAGATCTGAAAACTGCTGACAAGTCAATTTTATTTGTATAGCATATTTCAGCCACAAGGCCAAAGTGCTTTACATCAAAGAACTAAAAAGTCATAAAAATAACATACATTTACCATAAAAAGAAAAACAAAGAAATTAAATTCAAAGTAAAATCAAAATTAAAATCATATACATAAAATGTATTGATACATCTACCAATGATTAAGATTCAGAAACAACTGTAAATTGGTGTGGTTTTAGCCTTGATTTAAAGGAATTCAACTGTGTTGCAGTTTTCTGGAAGTTTATTCAAGATTTGTGGTACATTGAAGCTAAATTCTGCTTCAAAATGCTTGGTTCTGGGGATGCAGAGCAGACCAGAATCAACAAACTGTTAGCAGTGGAATAGTTTGGTGAAAAAATTGCTTTATTATGGTTTATATTTATTTTAATCCATGCACTTATTCCACACATTTATTATTCATAATATTTTAATTAAACAAAATTTGATCAAAATATATATTAATTTCTGTATATTTTTAGGTGCCACATACATTCCAAGGTTGGGTTTAGGCATCCAACTAACCTTTATAAAATATTCAGTCTTATAGCACAGAGTAATCATATTGCCATCTCATCCCCAGTGTAAGAGTTGGCAATTTACACACAATTCATGTGTGTAAACAGCGACACGTGAATTAGAAAGACACTGTAGTAATTAGCAGGACCTTCCGGCAGACAACCAATCAGAATGAGAGGTTGTGTGAATATTCATGAGGTCCTGCTATTACACAAACCTGCCATAGGGGGCGCTGTGGTGATACACAGATTATACACAAAATCAGGTTTATGTGTATTAACCGGACATCTCGTTTTTTTTGCATTTTTGGGGTTATTAGACCAATAGAAACCTTTCTACGCTTTTAGATTTTTGTCAAAATTAGCAGGACACCGCTCCTGTCCCGTTAATTCAAAATGTCCTGCTAGTGTTGTGTGTATTCTGACGAAATGTCCTGCTAAACCACATTTACCAACGCACACACACACACACATACACATACACATACACACACACACACACACACACACACACACACACACACACACACACACACACACACACACACACACACACACACACACACACACACACGCGCGCACAAGAACACACACATACACACACACACACGCGCACACAAGAACACACACATACACACACACACACACACACACACACACACACACGCGCGCACAAGAACACACACATACACACACACACACGCGCACACAAGAACACACACATACACACACACACACGCGCGCACAAGAACACACACATACACACACACACACGCGCACACAAGAACACACACATACACACACACACACACACACACACACACACACACACACACACACACGCGCGCACACCAACACACACACACACACACACACACACACACACACACACACACACACACATACACACACACACGCGCGCGCACAAGAACACACACATACACACACACACACACACACATACACACACACACACAACACACACACATACACACAAGAACACACACACACACATACACACACACACACACACACACACACACACACACACACACACACACACACACACACACACACACACGCGCGCACAAGAACACACACATACACACACACACACACACACACACACACACACACACACACACACACACACACACACACACACACACACACACACACGCGCGCGCACAAGAACACACACATACACACACACACACACACACACACACACACACACACACACGCGCACACACACACACACACACGCGCGCACAAGAACACACACACACACACGCGCGCACACACACACACACGCGCACACACACACACACACACACACGCGCACACACACACACACGCGCGCGCGCACAAGAACACACACATACACACACACACACACACACACGCGCGCACAAGAACACACACACACACACACACACACACACACACACACACACGCGCGCACAAGAACACACACATACACACACACACACACACGCGCGCGCGCACAAGAACACACACATACACACACACACGCGCACACACACACACACACACGCGCGCACAAGAACACACACAAACACACAGTCGTACGCTACTATCCAACAGGGGACATTCCATTGACTTCCATTCATTTCTACAGCCTAACCCTAACCCTTTTCCTAACCCTAACCATCACATACCTAACCCTTTTCCTAACCCTAACCAAAAGTCAATTCACACCTTAGTCCTAACTGCAACCCCTGACCCTAAAACAGGGTCATTTCCAAGAGGGGACCTACAAAATGTCCCCTCTTCAACGGTGAGTCCCCTGTTGGTCAGTGTAAAATGACACGCATGTCCCCTGTTGGATAGTTACACATGAACACACACACACACACACACACACGCGCGCACAAGAACACACACACACACACACACACGCACACACACACACACACACACGCGCGCACAAGAACACACACACACACACGCGCGCACAAGAACACACACATACACACACACACACACACACACACGCGCGCACAAGAACACACACATACACACACACACGCGCACACACACACACACACACGCGCGCACAAGAACACACACACACACACGCGCCCGGTTCGGCCCGGTTCAGTAATGAATAGCTGCTCTATTCTCCTCATGTCAGCAGCTGGAAACAGAACCAGAATCAGAACCAGGTTAATCAGATGAGCGAACTAGCCAACTAGCTAACCAATTAACTAGGTTAACTAACTAGTCAGCTCGTTAACTAGCAGCTGTGTCTCTGCCTTGCGGAGCTCCCTGACCTTTAAACCTATCTGAATCCATCAGAACCCGACCCGGTTCTGTCCTTCTGGAGGCTTGGTGGACAGGTGTCACGAGGTGGTTGCTATGGTAACAACCACATTTATCTTACTGTAGAACAGTGGACCGGTTGGCTCAGACGTCCCCCTGAACACGTCCCTGTCCCCTCTGTCCCTGCAGCAGCTCCCGTCTCTTCCTGAGGGACAGAGGCAGCAGATGGACGTAGAGGACGCCGCAGGGCTCGTCTTGGTGACTTCCTGTCCACATGTCCCCCCACCCTGTCCTTCACCCTCATGAAAGACACGGAGCATCGTTGTCTGTCCAGCTCCGTCCTGTCCTGCTGTCCCCCTGCCGACGCCTCGCTCCTCAGCATCAGGCCGCCGAGACGCTTCATGGAGGACAACGCCGTCCAATCAGAGCGCAGGAATCAGTCCACCGCCACTCCTGCTGGTTCTGACCCGGTTCTGACCCGGTTCTGACCCTCTGGAGAGAGGCTGGTTGTTGTCCTTGCTGAGATCTTCCTCCCAGTACTATGGCTCTCCAGAGGCCAGACCAGAACACAGACTGGACCAGAACCAGAACAGCTGTTGTGACGAGGAGATTCACTATCAAATAAAAAGAAGAAGAAGAAGAAGCCACTTCCTGCCTGAGAAGAACCAGAACCAGCAGGACAAATACTGCTGGTTCTGGAACCAGGAGGTTTTGGTTCTGGTCCTGGTCGGGCTGTGATGTCACCTCTGGCCAGCAGGGGGCAGCAGTCTCACCTTTGGCCTTGTCTCTGTGGTTCCGTCCAATCAGCTTGTGGGTCGCCGCGGGTTGCTGGTTCCACTCCCTGGAGGACCTGAAGATCCCACTGAAGCTCAGCCTGAAACACAAACAGTCCGATTGGACCAGAACCGAACCAGAACCTGCTGAATATTCTGAACACCAGGAGAACCTGAGATCCTCAGGTCGGTTCTGACTCAACTATCTGGACCCAGCGGGTTCACCTGAGTTCTTCAAATCAGACAAAATTGGTGTCAAACGTTTTTGCTGCTTTGGCTTTGAAGATATTAGTGAAAGTGTAAAGGTCAAAAGGTCAACCAGCCGCTCAACTTTTATGAAATCCAACTTTCTTCATATCTTTAAAATGATTACGGCACAAACGAACGTTTTGCTGCACAAACGTTTCACACTAATTTTGTCTGATTTGAAGAAGGTGGGGGCCACAACACTCAGGTTCTGGTTCTGGTTCTGGTTCTGGTTCTAGTGAGGTACCTGCGTGGAGCCTTGGGTGGGGAGTCTTGTAGTCCAGTCGGGTCGGGGAAGACGGTTCTGGGAGGAGTCGGACTCCTCTTGAAGCTGGAGGTTCTGTTCGGGGCGGAGCGTGGACCGGAGGTCCAGTTCAGGGGAACCCGCTGAAAGAACATCATATTCTGTCTATGTCAGTGTGTCCGACCTGGTGCCACCGACCTGCATGTCTGATGATCCTCTGCTTCAACGCAGACGTTCAGATGAAACCCTGTTAACCAGCCAGCAGTAGAAACCATGGAAACAAACATGCAGGTCGGTGGCCCTGAGGACCAGGGAGGGGAAACGCTGCTCTGTGGTAGGAACCTCCTGCTGCGGCTGACTGAGCGGCTCAGAGGCTCCCCCTGCTGGACGGGAAGACACGACAGTCTGCAGGCGGAAAACAAGCTGACGCACCAGGGCCCTGAACGCACCAGGGCCCTGAACGCACCACGTAGCTGAACGCATCATGAGCCTTGAATGCATCACGTAGATGAACGAAGTAGGGCCCTCTACTGGTCCCTGAATGCATCATGATCCTCAGTGTATCAGGGCCCTGAACGCATCAGGTCCTCCATTCGGTCGGGTTCGGTCCAAACCGGTCTGTAGAACCGAGCCTGAGCAGGTGACCCAGAGGAACCTGCTCTCTGCTGCCCTCTGCTGGAACTGCAGCTAAACTAAGTTTACACTCCAGGTCACATTATTCTGGTTCTGGTCTTGGTCTGCATAAACATAATATAGAGTAGACCCGCATTGGCTGCTCCGGCGCAGGAAATACGGCGGCCATCTTGGAGAGGTCGTCCCTCCTACTTTGTTCAACCAAAACAGCAGAAGATGCCTCAGCACTGAGGATATTGTTGTTCTGATCAATGGACTATTGATGTGAGGCTCCACAGACAACATTTCACAAGTAAGATGGACATATTATTGTGTATATATTGTGATTATAATATTACTTTACTGTATTTATGTCCACCAGCGAGATACCAGCTAATATTAGCTACAGTGCTCGGTGTAATACGGGTTCAGCCGCTATGAAGGATAACTGAGATTCTGTAAATCTAAAGAAATTAATTATTCTCTAACATTGACTTAGATTATCTGACACAAGTGTAACAGCGTTTATGTTGTAGAATCCCACTTGTTTTATGTATCAGTGCAATGGGGAAATAGCGCCCCCTCTCTGTGTGGCTGGTTATATGCTGCTGGCTCCTGTACTCAGTGCCAGTCTGTGAAAGCTGCATAAGAGTGTGCTGATCGAAGCTGATCGAAGCTGATCGAAGCTGATTGAAGCTGATCGAAGCTGATCGAATTGAAGCTGATCGAAGCTGATTGAAGCTGATCGAAGCTGATTGAAGCTGATCGAAGCTGATCGAAGCTGATCGAATTGAAGCTGATCGAAGCTGATTGAAGCTGATCGAAGCTGATTGAAGCTGATCGAAGCTGATCGAATTGAAGCTGATCGAAGCTGATCGAAGCTGATCGAAGCTGATTGAAGCTGATTGAAGCTGATCGAAGCTGATCGAATTGAAGCTGATCGAAGCTGATTGAAGCTGATCGAAGCTGATTGAAGCTGATCGAAGCTGATTGAAGCTGATTGAAGCTGATCGAAGCTGATTGAAGCTGATTGAAGCTGATCGAAGCTGATCGAATGAAGCTGATCGAAGCTGATCGAAGCTGATCGAAGCTGATCGAAGCTGATTGAAGCTGATTGAAGCTGATCGAAGCTGATCGAAGCTGATTGAAGCTGATTGAAGCCGATCGAAGCTGATTGAAGCTGATCGAAGCTGATTGAAGCTGATTGAAGCTGATCGAAGCTGATCGAAGCGAGCTGATGAAGCTGATGAAGCTGATCGAAGCTGATGAAGCTGATCGAAGCTGATTGAAGCTGATGAAGCTGATTGAAGCTGATTGAAGCTGATCGAAGCTGATTGAAGCTGATTGAAGCTGATCGAAGCTGATTGAAGCTGATTGAAGCTGATTGAAGCTGATTGAAGCTGATTGAAGCTGATCGAAGCTGATTGAAGCTGATTGAAGCTGATTGAAGCTGATCGAAGCTGATTGAAGCTGATCGAAGCTGATTGAAGCTGATCGAAGCTGATTGAAGCTGATCGAAGCTGATTGAAGCTGATCGAAGCTGATCGAAGCTGATTGAAGCTGATCGAAGCTGATCGAAGCTGATCGAAGCTGATTGAAGCTGATTGAAGCTGATCGAAGCTGATTGAAGCTGATCGAAGCTGATTGAAGCTGATCGAAGCTGATCGAAGCTGATTGAAGCTGATCGAAGCTGATTGAAGCTGATCGAAGCTGATCGAAGCTGATCGAAGCTGATCGAAGCTGATTGAAGCTGATCGAAGCTGATCGAAGCTGATTGAAGCTGATCGAAGCTGATCGAATGAAGCTGATCGAAGCTGATCGAAGCTGATTGAAGCTGATCGAAGCTGATTGAAGCTGATCGAAGCTGATCGAAGCTGATTGAAGCTGATTGAAGCTGATTGAAGCTGATCGAAGCTGATTGAAGCTGAGCCGTTGCACTGATTGGAACCCGATGTGTTCTCATTCAGGAAATAAACTGCAGATCCCCCAGAAACTTCTTGTCTTCGTTAAAAAATTAATCATTATTTATTTGTATTTGTATAGTTATATAAATATGTATTGATCTTACTAAATAATTTATTAAATAAATGATGAACGGCTGTGTGTTTGTAATCTGCTCATCATTCATCAATATCAGAATATTTCATCCTATTCTATTGTTATAGCCACTAATCATATTTAAATATGCTGAACTATGTATTAAAAACATACTTAAATAATACAATTGTTTATAAATGTAGCTTTGATAGATGATTGAATATGGTTTCCAGTAACAAAAAAGTGTTTTTTGATCGATTAAATGCGCTGATACGTCATTGTGCTGCTAAACACGTAACGCTGAGTGGAGTGGTGGACCGCTCCAAGATGGCCGCCCTAAATCTCGTCTCTCAGCGACAACAGGCGAGAGCGGCCATGAGGGTCTATCCTTATATTATGTCTATGTTGGTCTGGATCTCCTCTCGGCTTCCTGTGAAGCGCCGTTGTCATGGTTACCTTTCTGCGCCGGTCCCGATCCGGTCCGGTTGGGTCCAGGGACGACATGCTGAAGGTCCTGCGAAGACAGACAGGCACCGGTCACATAACCTGCCGGTTACCATGGCGACGTTCTGACCGTCCAGCAGCGGTTCTGCAGGAGGTACCGATTAACATCTGCTGACTCGGGTTCCCACGGTCAGAACCGCCGGGTCAGCAAGCTGAGTCAGAACCGCCCGCAGCGTCGCCATGCTGGCCCTCTGGTCGCCATGGCAACCTGGCTGCTCAGCTGTCTGGTTCTGATCGGAGACGGTTCTGCTGCTGACTGGAACCGGACCGGCTGACCTACGGATTAGAACCACAGTTTCCTCCTGCCGGTTCTGGTACCACCTGTACTGGACCCAGACAAACCAGAACTGCTCCGGTGTCAAACCAACCTGCTAGAACCGAGTGGTTCTGGTTGGGTCCAGTTTGTTTCTGGTTGGTTCCGGTTGGGTCCAGTTTGGGTTCAGTTAGTTCTGGTTGGTTCCAGGTCGGTCCAGTTGGGTTCTGGTGGGTCCAGGTGTGTCCTGTCTCAGAGCTCGTCTCAGACCCAACTGGATCAGAACCGAGCCTGAAGCAGACAGGTGTGTGTTCCTCTACCTCACCTGGAGCTCCGCCCTCTCACATGTGAACTGCCAGCCAATCAGGCTGCAGAGGTTCTGGTTCTGGACGGGTTCTGCCCAGTACCCTGATGCTCACCTGAGAGCCTGCTGACTCCAGGTTCTGCTGCTGGCTCCGCCCACCTCCTCGCTGGGAACCGTGTTTCCATGGCAACCTGTCTGAGAACTGGACCGGTTCTGCCAGTGTGTCCGGTAGTAGAAACCAGTTATGACCCGGTTCTGATCTGCAGTTTCACAGCTGAAAGGAGGTTCTGGTGTCGTTCTAGAACCAGGATCAGCGTCAGAACCAGCAGGTCCGCTGGAACCCAAGAATGAAGCAGTTCTCAGGAGTCAGAACCGGATCAGAACCAGAACCAGTAAAGCGACGTAAAGCTCCATGAAGCGTCTACGTAATCACGTCTGTGGTTGGAGGCGTCAGAAATAGCGGTTCGTTCTAATTACCGTATTTTCTGCACTATAAGGCGCCTAAAAACCTTCAATTTCCTCAAAAGACAATGCGCCTTATAACCCGGTGAGCCTTAAATATGGACCAACATGGAGCCACTACAGGTCCAGCAGCTACGATAAGCAGCTTCCGACTTCATTTTCGCCCGTAGAAGAAGAAGTGCGCGGTGCATGCTGGGATAGTTGTCAGAACGCTGGTTGGTTAATAAAGTTTGACTGACCCATCTACCTACCGACCTGATGACCAGGTCATCTGCAGGTCACTCCAGGTCATCTGCAGGTCATTCAGCACCAGGTTCTCCACCAACCTGCTGTGGGCGAACAGAGAAGGTGACCAACGTCCGGCCCAGAGGCCTCTCCTCTCCTCTCCTCTCCTCTCCTCTCCTCTCCTCTCCTCTCCTCTCCTCTCCTCTCCCCTCCTCCCCTCCCCTCCCCTCCCCTCCCCTCCCCTCCCTCCCCTCCCCTCCCTCCTCTCCTCTCCTCTCCTCTCCTCTCCTCTCCTCTCCTCTCCTCTCCCCTCCTCTCCTCTCCTCTCCCCTCCCCTCCCCTCCCCTCCCCTCCTCTCCCCTCCCCTCCTCCCCTCTCCCTCCCCTCCCCTCCCCTCCTCTCCTCTCCTCTCCTCTCCTCTCCTCTCCTCTCCTCTCCTCAAGGCCCAGAGTTAGGAAACACTGATCTACTGTAGCGTTTATTCTATGCGCCTTATAATCCGGTGCGCATTATAGTGCGGAAAATACGGTACTAATAAACTACATCTGCGGTGTGTTGGCGTCGTTGCAATATTTATTTATGTCCTGAATGTTTCTAACAGTGTTTTGTTAAATTATTGCACAAATAAACGTTTTGTTAAAAAGATCTTGTCTGTTGGATCGCAGCCAACTTTAAGGTGCATAGCGCCACCTACTGTACACGAGTGTGAAGCTACTTTACATCTATTACATTCCAATTTTTTATTTTGTATTTTACAGATAAATAAAGCTAAATCTGTAAATATCCACCGTTTCCTTCAGGACTCCGTTTCTTTCCAACGTTTCTTCTGAATTTCTCCCTTTCAGGCTCATATATGTTACAGTTCATCAATAAATCTAAATTATTTTCCTCCCTATTAAACATCGTTATTTTCTTTGGGGCTCTTATTGTTTAGGTCTACTGTCGTATTTTCCGTTTTATTTTGAAGGGGCGTCTATTGGGTCACGTGGTCCCGGTGGTTCTGCCGCGGTGTCAGGAGCTGCAGCAGGGTTCGGGTTGTCGGTGCTGCAGCCCGGAGGTTCTGCCGGAGTGCCGCCGAGTGAGCAGGAGACGGTCCGCGGACCCAGAGCAGGTACCGTCCGATGACTGAACTGGACCAATGTATTTGGCTGCTTTATCTGAGAACAGCTAACAGCCGCTAACACACTGAGTTCCATTATCGGACGGGGGTCAGAACCGAACCCAGAACAGTTCTTTCCCGCCCTGATCAGAACTTTTAATCATCGGAACTGAAGAGGCTTCAAACTTTCCTTTAGGCCGCTGTGACCCAGGATAATCTGGGTTTAACACGAGGTTCGGTTCCGTTAGCTGGCTGTGTTGTTTTGTGCTGTTTGTGTTGAACGAACCGAACCAGAACCTCTCGGTTTAAACCCAACAACTACAGGAACCGTCCAGTAGAACTTCGTTCAACACCTGGAGCCGGGTCAGAACCGGGAGGTTCTGTTCGGTTCGGCTTTCAGACTGTTGATATACAGCAGCTGCACTGAAGCCGAGTGACGTCACTGTTTCCTACAGGTGAGCTGACTGACCTGAACTGATGAACAGTTCATTTATAACTGATTCAGTTAAAGTAATGAACAGTTCATTTGTTCCAACCTGATTCAAACTGAACCGTTCTTTGATTTCAGAATGCAGCACAGCAGCTGCTTCTAAATGATTATATATTATATAACATATAAATAAACTGACATGACGTCATGTGATCTGTCAGATCATTAACTATTCAACGAGCTGAGCTCGTGATGCGTTCAGGGTTCTGCGGTAAACATTAACTGCTTCACATGAGGTCCGTGCTGCCTTCACCAGGGTGTGCTAACTTTAGCCCGGAGGTCGGGGTGTGCTAACTTCAGCCCGGAGGTCGGGGTGTGCTAACTTTAGCCCGGAGGTCGGGGTGTGCTAACTTTAGCCCGGAGGTCGGGGTGTGCTAACTTTAGCCCGGAGGTCGGGGTGTGCTAACTTCAGCCCGGAGGTCGGGGTGTGCTAACTTTAGCCCGGAGGTCGGGGTGTGCTAACTTGAGCCCGGAGGTCGGGGTGTGCTAACTTTAGCCCGGAGGTCGGGGTGTGCTAACTTTAGCCCGGAGGTCGGGGTGTGCTAACTTCAGCCCGGAGGTCGGGGTGTGCTAACTTTAGCCCGGAGGTCGGGGTGTGCTAACTTTAGCCCGGAGGTCGGGGTGTGCTAACTTTAGCCCGGAGGTCGGGGTGTGCTAACTTTAGCCCGGAGGTCGGGGTGTGCTAACTTCAGCCCGGAGGTCGGGGTGTGCTAACTTTAGCCCGGAGGTCGGGGTGTGCTAACTTCAGCCCGGAGGTCGGGGTGTGCTAACTTTAGCCCGGAGGTCGGGGTGTGCTAACTTGAGCCGGAGGTCGGGGTGTGCTAACTTAGCCCGGAGGTCGGGGTGTGCTAACTTGAGCCCGGAGGTCGGGGTGTGCTAACTTCAGCCCGGAGGTCGGGGTGTGCTAACTTTAGCCCGGAGGTCGGGGTGTGCTAACTTCAGCCCGGAGGTCGGGGTGTGCTAACTTTAGCCCGGAGGTCGGGGTGTGCTAACTTTAGCCCGGAGGTCGGGGTGTGCTAACTTGAGCCGGTCAGCTCTCTCTCCCCCAGCAGGTGATGTGAGGGATGCCCCTCGCCCACCATGCCCAGTGTCACGCTGCGGTACTTCTGCTATGGCTGCCTCGTTACCTCGGCAACCTGGTCCGTCCTCCTCTACCTGTACTACTTCCTGGGGGCGGAGCCTAGCAGGAACCCCGCGCCGCACCGCGGCCGGCCTATCGGAGCCGGGTCTGACCACAAGGGGGCGGAGCTGTCCCCGGAGATGGGTGAGTGTCCGTGATGCGTTCAGGCGGTGGGGGAACGTGGAAGGTCCGGGTCCTGAAAGGTTCTGGTTCTGGTTCTGCAGGGATGATCTTTAACGAGGCGGACCAGGAGGTCCGAGACGCCGGCTACCAGCGCCACGCCTTCAACGTCCTGATCTCCAACCGGCTGGGCTTCCACCGCCCGCTGCCCGACACCCGCGACTCGCGGTAGGTTCTGGTTCTGATGTGACCCGTTTCTGACCGGTCCTGGTTCTGACCCGGTTCCGACCCGTTCCCAGGTGCCGTCAGAAGGCGTACCCGGCGGCGCTGCCTGCCGCCAGCGTAGTGATCTGCTTCTTCAACGAGGCGCCGTCCGCCCTGCTCAGAACCATCCACAGCGTTCTGGACCGAAGCCCCGCCCACCTGCTGCACGAGGTCATCCTGGTGGACGACCACAGCGAGCTGGGTACCCGCCACCCGGTTCTGGCCCAGCTCCGGCCCGGTTCCGACCCACTAAGTCTGCCTGTGTTCTGCTGCAGAGGAGCTAAAGGACGAACTGGACCGCTACCTGAGGACGGAGCTGCAGGACAAGGTCCGATTGGTCCGGAACCGGCAGAGGGAGGGCCTGATCCGGGGACGCATGATCGGAGCCGCCCACGCCACAGGTAGGCCGAGCTCCGCCCCCTTTAGGTACCACCGGGTTCGCCCCACGCTGAGCCCCGCCCCTCCGCTCCAGGTGAGGTGCTGGTGTTCCTGGACAGCCACTGCGAGGTGAACGAGGCGTGGCTGCAGCCGCTGCTGGCGCCGGTCCAGGCGGACCGCCGCACCGTGGTCTGCCCCGTCATCGACATCGTCTCCGCCGACACGCTGGCGTACTTCGCCTCCCCCATCGTCCGCGGCGGCTTCAACTGGGGGCTGCACTTCAAGTGGGACCCTGTGCCGCCGGCTGAGCTCAGCGGGCCGGACGGCGCCGCCGGACCCTTCAGGTAACCCGGAACAACAGGTGACCTGCAGGTGTCCATGACCCCTGACCTCTCCCCGTGCCCCCAGGTCTCCCACCATGGCGGGGGGATTGTTCGCCATGGACAGGAAGTACTTCTTCGAGCTGGGCCAGTATGACGGCGGCATGGACATCTGGGGAGGAGAGAACCTGGAGATCTCCTTCAGGGTGAGCGCCCAGTTTCACAGAGTGTCATTGAAGGCGGCGCTGATGGCGCTGTGGTTTCAGATCTGGATGTGCGGCGGCCAGCTGCTGATCGTCCCGTGCTCCAGGGTGGGACACATCTTCAGGAAGAGGCGGCCGTACGGCTCGCCTGGAGGACAGGACACCATGGCCCACAATTCCTTGCGGCTGGCGCACGTCTGGATGGACGACTTCAAGGTTCCTGTCCTCAATTCCCGTCTGTCCTCACTTCCTGTCTCTGACCTCACTTCCTATGGTCCCTTCAGGAGCAGTACCTGGCGCTGCGTCCTGAGCTGCGTAGCCGTGGTTACGGTGACATCAGTGAGCGCGTGGCGTTGAGGGAGCGGCTGCAGTGCCGCTCGTTCCGCTGGTACCTGGACACCGTCTACCCCGAGATGCAGGCTGTTGCCAACGGCAACAAGCAGCCACCTCCGTTTGTCAACAAAGGCCTGAGGCGGCCCAAGGTCCTGCAGCGCGGCCGGGTACCTGAACGCAGCACGCGCCGTGACCTCCGACCCCGCTGCAGGCTCTCACCCTCTCTGTCTTTCAGCTGCGCAACCTAGCAACCGGACGCTGCCTGGTGGCGCAGGGGCGGGTCAGCCAGAAGGGCGGCGCCGTCGTCCTGAGGCCGTGTAACCACGGAGACCAGGAGCAGGTGAGGGCGTCGTCTCGGTGCGATCCGACCCCGTGACCTCTCTGAGCGCGCTCCCTGACCCTGTGACCTCTGCAGGACTGGTCGTACGACGAGGACGGGCAGCTGGTTCTGGCCGGCCTGCTGTGCCTGGACGTGTCGGAGGTCAGGACCTCTGACCCCCCGCGGCTCATGAAGTGCCACGGCTCGGGGGGGTCGCAGCAGTGGAGCCTGGGGGTGAGGTTCTGCTGATGGTGATGGTGGCGGTTCTGACCCGGTTCTGACCCGGCTCTCTCTCTCCAGAAGGCCAACCGGCTCTACCAGGTCTCTGTGGGTCAGTGTCTCGCTGTTTCCCGTCCAGCTGGACCAAAGGGCTACGTTGCCATGGCGATCTGCGACGGCGCCGAGGTGCAGCAGTGGCAGCTGGAGGGCTGATGGACCGGTGGGACCGGGTTCTGGTTCTGGTTCTGATTTTTATCTGTAGTTTTTACTGAAGGAACGTTTTGATCTCTGCTGCTTTGAATCTCTAATAAAATGTTCTGAACATCTCGCCGCCTCCGTCCTTCAGAACCGCTCCGGGTTCTGATCCAGCTGTCAGATCTACCAGAACCTGCTGGTTCTGACCTTGGTTCTGGTCAGACTCATTGGGTCTGTCCAGAACCCTGCTGTTCCTCTCATGCACCAGCAGAGGGCGGCAGACACTGTTTCCCTTCTTCTTTAAAGCCTGGTTCTGGTTCTGGTTCTGGTTCTGCTCCTGAGACCCGGTTCCTATAGCAGAACCTGGTTCCAGCTGAGGTTCCGATGGTTCTGTCCAGTGGAGCTGCGCTCCTTCAGAACCGCTCTGGCCCCGCCCCCTCGGTCAGCAGGTTAATGAGCCATCAGGCAGTCAGAGCAGCCGCCGTCTGATTGGACGCCGAGACTCGATCGATTCCCATTACCGACCCGATGGGGGGGGGAGGGGGGGGATGGAGGGGGGACGCCATGTGTCTGATGCATTATGGGAGCCGTTTTCCTGAAATTGTGCGGACATTTCCTTGGTCCCATGAGGGGAAACCGTTTTGGGCTCAGGGTTTGGATGAAAGGGGGGGATTGAGGTTCGGCTGCAGAAATGAATGGAAGTCAATGAAAAGTCCCACAAACTGTGTGTGTGTGTGTGTGTGTGTGTGTGTCAGTGACGTGCGGTCAGGTGAGGCAGAGCTTCACCTGTCATCATGGAAAAATAATATATAATAATCATTTATATTGCTATTTTCACCCTGTGGTTTGTACTATAAAGCAGTGGTTCCCAACTCCCGGTCCGTGGACCAATACCGGGCCGCGCAAGAAATAGTGAAATATTTCCGTTTTATGTATTATTTAAGTCTGGAGGATCTTTTATTTTGAAAAGCCTTTAACCGGATTCTCTCTGTTACTTGGTGCCAACATTGAGCCACAAGCAGCAAAATGAGTAAGAAACAGATCAGATGTCTGTGGAAAGTTTCTCTGCAAAGAGGAAAAGGCCCAGAGAAGAGACAGGAGGATGGATTCATCCCGGACCGGTAGGTGAGTCCCACATTACAAGCCGCTCTGCGTAACATGAGGCGACCGGCTGCTAATGAGGCAATGAAGCTTCAAGCTGCTTCACCACGTAGAGACCAAGCAGGCTGTGGATATAAGCAACACTTCGGGTGTTATTGTCTCTCATCTCTCCCAGATGGACCGTCTGGTTGCAGAGAAACAAGCTCAGGGCTCCGTTAGTCATTATCATGAGTTAAAGTTTTCACCAAAGTAAAATGTTCGTTTTTGTGGAGCATCTGTATCTTATTTTGAAGGGATATGTAAACGTTACCATAGCGACCAGAGTCAGAGCGTTTGGTCCAGAGGAGATGAGTAGAGCTTGTGAGTCTGAAGTCTGGTTTAGACAGAAAGATTTCAGAATGTCGGCCGATTCTCCAAACCTCTGTGACCACAGAGCTGATAAAGTCCAACAGGTTCGATCGGTTCGTGTTTCCAAGGCAGGAGGAGCAACACGAACCGATTCCAGTCAGAACATCCCGATTCCAGAGGATAATCCAGTAAAACTCCCAACATGGCGGGAATTTAGAATAACCAACACGGATGACGATGTAGAAACAATAGTGATAGTTTGTGGAGTCATTTTAAGAGATAAAAGACGTAACAAAAAGAAAAGGAGGTGGATGAAAGACGACGGAGCAGCCGCTCTATTTGCTGCTCTATGATTTGGAGGTGAATGTTTTTTCATAGTTAACATTTTAACTGAATAAACATAATAATGACCTTTAGATTTAATAATAAGCATTTCCACATATCATCTCCGATATGTCAGCTGTTTGGGATTCCCCTCTGCTCTGACGTCACCGCGCTCTGATTGGCTGCCGTCACATTCAGCTGGTTGTTCTCGTTCCCAGACAGGAAAAACCCACAGGATGAGATTAAAGGGCAAAGACAACCAAATAGGGAATATTCAGGATTTAGCGGGAACACCACCACCCCGCCCCCCCCACCGTTCCCCAGGGCCGCAGCAAAATGTTCCAAGTCTTGACCGGTCCGCGGTAATAAAAAGGTTGGGGACCACTGGTATAAAGTACCTATTTTTAACTTATCTTAACCAATTCTGATTATTTTTTCTTCAAAATCACTAGTTTTTTCCCATTCAAATCCTCAGAAGTGAAGCAGGTGAGGCAGCAGCTGCTGAGCCTCACCTGGGATTGCTCAACCTCTGGCTCACTGCACTGGCTGCCATTTTATGATTTGGGTTTTTAGCCTGTAAAAACAAAGGGGGGACAAATTTTTACCAGGTGATACATTAATTTATAAATGTCATTGTTTCAAACTAAATATTTAGTTTGTAGCTAACACAAACTGTTTCTGTGGACAAACTAAAGGGTCAAAACTCATAAACATTCAGTTATTAGACCAAAACTGATTCATGAATTTAATATTTTAGTGTTTAAACGATGAAACTGAACCACATTTATCCTCAATAAGCTGAAAAACAGAGAAAATAAACTCCATGAAGATGAAACTCATTTCATTCTGACTGCAGAGAAAACAGCTGGTCAGCAGATGGACCCACCAGGTTTGGTTCTGATCAGGTCCATCAGCAGCTGGTCCAGGTGAGCTGCTACCTGAGGAGCTCTGATGGAGGATTGATCACTGATCAGATGGATCTGATGGTTGATCAGCTTTAGATTCATCCAGACTGATCATCCTGGATCTGAGCAGAACTTAGAGCCCACCGGTACCGGTACCGTACCGCTCCAGCTGTGGTACCGGTACCGGTCCAGCTGCCTCATGGACAGAAAGCCTCTCTGGCTGCAGGACAAACGTCCAGATTTCCACTCAGAGCCTCTAAATGTTTTTCACTTTCAGTTTCTCTTTTCAATTTTGGGCAAATTATTAAAGTTTTTAATCATTTATTATAAAATGAACCCAGAGAATCAAACAGCTGATGAGGCTTCATGTGTTCATCCGGCCCTGGACCAATCAGAGAGCCGGTCTGGAAGCAGACTGGACCATCAGAACCAGAGAAGATCCAGTTACCCCGACTGGACCTGATGGTTCCGGAGGGTCTGCGGCCTGGACCTTCATCCTCCTCCTCTTCCTCTCAGGTTTCTCTTAATTAGTTTAAACGTGCGCGTGCGCGGCGGATCGATCGCTGCTCAGGAAGTGATGCTGCAGATCAGAGGAGCCGATCAGCTGCTGCAGCCAATCAGCAAACAGCGGGGGGAGGGGAGGGGGGCTCAGATCGATGCGGGAGGAGGAGACACCGCAGAGCCTCAGCTCCTCTTCCTCCTCCTCCTCTTCCTCAGCTCGGCTCAGAGCGGAGAGGAGCCGCGCGGAGCAGGACGCCGAGCCGCGGGCTTTTATTCTGAAAAACTCGCCCCGAGCAGCTGAGGAAAACATGCTGCTGCTACTTCTGGGCGTCGTCATGGCAACGGCAGGGTCAGGGGTCAGCGCGGCGCGAGTGGTGAGCGGTGAGTTACTTACCGACCTTCATCACCTCCATCATCTTCATCAAACACCTGGCAGCTGCTCAGGTGCAGCGCTGCTGAACCGGGCCGGAACCGCTGAGTGGAGGCGAACCCTCCACGTTCTGCTTCATCATCATCCAGCTGCTCCAGAACCTCCAGAACCGAGCTGCTCTGCCGGTTCTGACAGAACCTCAGCGGCCAGCTGGTTCAGTCCAATCCGAGAGCAGAACCGGTTCTGGACGAGAATCAGAGCCGCAGGACGATCCGCAGACTCAGCAGGTCTCAGCACGGTTCTGGTTCCGGCTCCGTCAGAGGGAGAACCGGTTCTGAAACCCAGAGCTGCTGAAGAGAAAGTGATGATGAGGCAGATGGAGGTAATCAGAGAGAGAGGAAGAGGAGACACACACACACACACACTGATACACACACACACACACACACACACACACACTGATACACACACACACACACACTGATACACACACTGATACACACACTGATACACACACACACACACACACACACACACACTGATACACACACACACACACACTGATACACACACTGATACACACACTGATACACACACTGATACACACACACACACACACTGATACACACACTGATACACACACTGATACACACACACACACACACTGATACACACACACACACACACACACACACACACACACACACACACACACACACACACACACACACACACTGACACACACACTGATACACACACTGATACACACACACACACACACACACACACACACTGATACACATACTGATACACACACTGATACACACACACACTGATACACACACTGATACACACACTGATACACACACACACACACACACTGATACACACACACACACTGATACACACACTGATACACACACTGATACACACACACACACACACACACACACTGATACACACACACACACTGATACACACACTGATACACACACACACACACACACTGATACACACACTGACACACACACACACACACACACACACACTGATACACACACACACACTGATACACACACTGATACACACACACACACACACACTGATACACACACACACACTGATACACACACTGATACACACACTGATACACACACACACACTGATACACACACAGCCTGTTTTTCTGCCGTTATGAGGACTCCGTGTTTCTCAGCTCTGGTCCTCAGAGTTCACTGAACGGTCAGGGGTCAGATTGAGAAAGTGACCCCTGACCCTAAACACGGGTGTCCGTCATATTAGGACGAGCTTTGGGCCCCATAAGGCCCATCAGTTAGTAAATATGCCAGAAAGACCAGCTAAACACACCTGCGGCTCTGACTGGCAGCTTTGTGGGCGGGGCTTGTGTCTGCAGGTCAGACGGTGTGTGTGGGCGGGGCCGAGCGTCCCTGCTACAAGATGGCGTATTTCCACGACGTGTCGAGCCGCGTGGCCTTCAGCCAGGCGAAGCAGGCCTGCCTGATGGACGGGGGGGCGCTGCTGAGCGTGGAGAGCCAATCAGAGCAGAGCGATGTGGAGCACCTGCTGCAGGTGAGACGCTCTCAATGTGAAGGCGCTTTGTAAATCAAATCGATTGATCCGTCCCGCCTCCAGGCGCTGCGTTCAGGAGCAGTGGGCGGAGCCAAAGGTGGAGGTGGGATTTCTGATGGGGATTTCTGGATCGGCCTCACTCGGGGGGGCGGAGCCAACCACACCTTGACCCCGTGCCCTGACCTGTACCAGTGGACCGACGGCAGCGTGGCCACCTTCAGGTGAGGCCTTTGACTCCTACTTTGGTGGTTTTCATGTCAGCCGGTAACCATGGTGACCACGTTCCAGGAACTGGTACCTGGACGAACCGTCGTGCGGCGGCGAGGCCTGCGTTGTCATGTACCACCAGCCCAGCGCGCCCGCAGGACTGGGCGGGGCTTATCTCCACCAATGGAATGACGACCGCTGCAACATGAAGCACAACTTCATCTGCAAGTATCAGCCAGGTGAGACCGGCCAGGTGAGGGGGCGGGGCTACCTTCAGCTGTCTAACCTGGGCGTCTCTTTGCCCTCAGCTGTGACTGCAGGTGGAGGCGTGGTGACCCAGGCGGACGGCGGTGGCAGCTTCCCCCCTCAGGTGGCTGCAGCAGGATCTTCAGGTGCGATCACTTGTGGCCTCTGCCCTTCCGTGACGTCACAGTGACATCACAGTGACATCACGGTGTGTTTCAGGAATGCTGCTGCTGTATGTGGTGATCCCCACCATCCCGCTGCTGCTGCTCATGCTGGTGGCTTCAGGGACCTGCTGCTGCCAGGCACTCAGCAGGAGGTAGGACTACATCTCCCAGCATGCCTCTGGCTGTCAGAATTCCTCCAGAACCACTCAAGTCCAAAGGGGCCACCTTTAGATGCATTCCTCCTCCAACACACCTGGAGGACAGCTGGAGTTCAGACCCAACCAATCACTGATCAATCTGATCAATCAGTCTCTGGGAACGATCCGGTGATCCTCAGGGGATCGTCAGCTATTAGCAGCTCCGCAAGATAAGATGGTACCAGACCACTGAGTAAAACCAGTAAAAGAATCTGAAATATGCTGGGAGCCAAACGGGTTAGCCTGGTCCGGGTTAGCTTGGTCCATGTTAGCCTGGTCCGGGTTAGCTTGGTCCATGTTAGCCTGGTCCATGTTAGCCTTGTCCGGGTTAGCCTGGTCCATGTTAGCCTGGTCCGGGTTAGCCTGGTCCATGTTAGCCTGGTCCATGTTAGCCTGGTCCGGGTTAGCTTGGTCCATGTTAGCCTGGTCCGGGTTAGCTTGGTCCATGTTAGCCTGGTCCATGTTAGCTTGGTCCATGTTAGCCTGGTCCGGGTTAGCTTGGTCCATGTTAGCCTGGTCCGGGTTAGCTTGTTCCATGTTAGCCTGGTCCATGTTAGCCTGGTCCGGGTTAGCTTGGTCCATGTTAGCCTGGTCCGGGTTAGCCTGGTCCGGGTTAGCCTGGTCCATGTTAGCCTGGTCCATGTTAGCCTGGTCCGGGTTAGCTTGGTCCATGTTAGCCTGGTCCGGGTTAGCTTGGTTCATGTTAGCCTGGTCCATGTTAGCTTGGTCCATGTTAGCCTGGTCCGGGTTAGCTTGGTCCATGTTAGCCTGGTCTGGGTTAGCTTGTTCCATGTTAGCCTGGTCCATGTTAGCCTGGTCCGGGTTAGCTTGGTCCATGTTAGCCTGGTCCGGGTTAGCCTGGTCCGGGTTAGCTTGTTCCATGTTAGCCTGGTCCATGTTAGCCTGGTCCGGGTTAGCTTGGTCCATGTTAGCCTGGTCCGGGTTAGCCTGGTCCGGGTTAGCTTGGTCCATGTTAGCCTGGTCCGGGTTAGCTTGTTCCATGTTAGCTTGGTCCATGTTAGCCTGGTCCGGGTTAGCCTGGTCCGGGTTAGCCTGGTCCATGTTAGCCTGGTCCACGTTAGCCTGGTCCGGGTTAGCTTGGTCCATGTTAGCCTGGTCCATGTTAGCCTGGTCCATGTTAGCCTGGTCCGGGTTAGCAGAGCAGCAGAGCGTTACAATAGTCTGACCATCTGGAAACAGAAGCATCAGCGTCACAGAGGGGACAGACGAGGTGGTGAACTCTGGCTAAACTGGTTAGACGGTAAAATCCAGTTTTCTTTGTTTAATGGGTGTCAAACGAACCTGCAGGCCTCTGACTGGTTTGGAAGGTTTTAAAGCCACATTTATTAGTTATTTTTGAATTATTTCAGTGATCAAAACTCGTTTTTTCCTGGTTGAGCTGGAGACAGCAGCGATTGGCCGAGGGTCGTCATGACGATGTACAGCTGTGTTGGCATCGTCACAGGAAGCTGATCCTGATGACTCCACCAAGGTGCAACGTGCAAATTAAAAAGTAGAGGGGAAGCTGTGAGGAACATTTATCAATCACTGATAAGTGATCAATAAAATAGATTGGTGCTGCTCTCTGCCTCCTCCGTTTTGTTGAAAATCTTGCTGTAACCTCTGCCATTGGTCACTGAGCACTGATGATGTCATCCTGTGTCTCTCCAGTCGTCCTCGGACCAAGACCCCCGGCGACCAATCAAACCTCTGGATCGCCACGACGCCCAAACCCGACAGCATGGAGGTGTGACGTCACTGTGATGTCATCAGACTTTAAGTTTACTTTGGCTGAAACCGTTTCCTGTTTGGCTCCTCCCTCCTCCTGTGACTCCGCCCCCCAGCCTGAGCTAATGAAGGGGGCGGGGTCAGTGATGTCACAGTGAGTGGGTGGAGCTTGTCTGTTGTAACTTGTTCTGTTGTGAATCTCTGGCGCCCCCTGCTGGACAGAGATGAAGTACGGGGAGGGGAGCTGATGTTGTTTCTGATGCATGAAATTAAAAATGTTTAATAAAAAATGTTCCATCAGCTGCTGCTTCGTCTCTCCGAGTCGGCCTAGTCAAAGTCCCGACCCGACTCCCGCAGAGAATCTGCTGCAGGCTGCAAAACATCGGCAGAGCAGTTCCATCTAGCTAAGGTCAAAGGTGACTCAGAACGGACCGGGTCTGATCAGAACCGTTGGATGCCTCAGTGCCGACTCAATGCTCTATGACTTCCTGTGTGAAGACTGTCAAAATAAAGGCCTCCTTTAAAAAATAAAACCACGCAACATCAGAAGAAGGTTTTTATTTAAACAGGCAGAGCCAGCAGAACCACAGAGGTCCGAACAGAAAGAAAACAGAAATCATCACTGAGGCAGAACCCGACCAGAACCAGAACCGTCAGGAAGCTGCTGCTTCCTGATTGGTTGACCTGAGCGATTACTTTGGCTCCTCCCTCCTCCTGTGACTCCGCCCCCCAGCCTGAGCTAGTGAAGGGGGCGGAGTCAGCGTGATGTCACAGTGAGTGGCTGGAGCTTGTCTGTTGTCAGGTTAACTGTGTGGTTGTCACGGTAACAGGCAACCACACGGCTGTTACAGCGTATAAAGGACAGCAGGTTAGGCTGCGAGCGGCTCAGAGCACCGTCTGGTCAGGTGGCGTCCAGCTGCTCGTCATCATCACCAGCCCCGCCCACATGGTCCTCGCTGGCCCCGCCCACATGATCCTCGCTGGCCCCGCCCACATGGTCCTCGCTGGCCCCGCCCACATGGTCCTGCAGCTCCTCCTGCTTGTAGCTCGGCGCATCGTCCTCGTCTTGGAACAGGATGGGCGGAGCCTCGCCAGCCTTGCCCATGCCATGCATGCGCCTCTGGTGCTGCTGCAGGTTGCCGCGGCGATTGAAGCGGGCGGGGCAGAGGTCACAGGCGTACGGCCGCTCCCCGGTGTGGATGATGACGTGCCTGGCGAGCTGCGAGCGACACTTCTTGTCTTTGCCACAGATGTGGCAGACGAAGCTCTGCGGCGGCCGCGCCCCGTCGGCGTGCACCGCCTGCCGGTGCCTCTTCAGGTGGCTGAGGCGGCGGAAGCTGCGGCTGCAGAAGTCGCAGGCGAACGGTCGCACGTCGCTGTGGACCAGGGCGTGGCTGGCCAGCAGCGAGCGGAACCGGAACGCCTTCCCACAGACGGTGCAGGGGAAGGAGCTGGGCGCGGCGCCGCGCTGCCTGGAGCCGCACGGCGCCTCGCCCGCCGCTGCCCTCAGGTGCACTCGCAGGTGGTGCTGCCGCAGGTAGCCGGCGCGCTGGAAGCCGCGCAGGCAGACGCTGCAGTGGTGCAGGTTGTCGCCCACATGAATGCGAGCGTGTTCGGTCAGCTGCGTGTCAGACTTCAGCCGCCTGCCACAGACGCTGCAGGTGAACGGCGCGTCAGGCGGCGGGCTGGGTTCCACGGTGGCGCGGCTCGGGTGCAGCAGCGCCTTGTGGCGCTTCAGCTGGTACTGACGGGCGAACTTGCGGCCGCAGATGTCGCAGAGGTGCGGGCGCTCGCCGGTGTGAGTCTGGAAGTGGATAGCGAGCTGCGAGCGGCACTTGAACTCTTTACCACAGAGGTGGCAGAGCAGCGAGGCGGGGCGGAGCGCCGGGCCGGCGCCGGAGCTGTGCGCCACGTTCCTGTGGTGCTGCAGGTCGTTGGTGCGCATGTAGGCCTTGGGGCAGAGGTCGCAGCGGAACGGCTTCACGCCAGAGTGGATCGCCTCGTGAGTCTTCAGCCGCGACCGGCAGACAAACGTCTTCCCGCAGACGGCGCACAGCCAGGCCGGCGCCAACGGTCGGCGCTGGCGGAGCGGCGCGCCGTCCGGGTGCAGCCGGCTCAGGTGGTGGCGCAGGTTGTCGCGGCGGTTGAAGCGCAGCGGGCAGAGGTGGCAGGCGAACGGCTTCTTCCCCGTGTGGATGAAGGAGTGACGCGCCAGGCTGGACTTGTTCTTCATCACCTTCCCACACACGTCGCACACCGTGCTGTCCAGCTCCAGCTTCACCTGCTGCAGGCCTGGCCCAGAGTCCGGTTCTGGCCCAGAGTCCGGTTCTGGCTCTGACGGAGCCGGAGGCCGGTCTGAGGGGACACAGAGGAGGGGACGAGTCAGATCTGAGATGGACCTTCACCCAGCAGGTTCTGGTTCTGATCTCACCTCCCCTGGGGGTCCAGGTGGGGTCACCGGTGTCTTCGTCCTCCGCCCCCCTCTCCTCCTCCTGCTCCACCTCCTGGGGGTCGGGTGACCGGCGGCGCGGCCGGCCCGGCCTCCCATTGCGCCTGGCGCTCTGCAGAGCCGGCCTCTTCCTGGTTCTGGTTCTGGTGTCAGTGGGCTCATCAGAGAGTTTGGCTGCAGGTCTGATGATCCTGGTTCTGGTTCTATTCGGGACGCAGTGCTGCAGCAGGGCGCCGCCGTCTGACCCGTCGGGTCGGACTGTCAGACACTGCAGCAGGTCAGCAGACGAACCTGCAGGGACAAACCGGGTTAAACTGGGCCCTGGGTTCTGACTGGCAGGCTGCAGACAAGAAACAAACCTCTCTGCTGCCTCCTTGTGTGAGAAACGCATCACTACACCTGGGAATGGGAACCAGTTCTTTTAGAGAACCAGTTCATGTTTAGTTTCATTCCTCCAATGATCAAAGTTCCTCTAAAATTCCTCGGAGCTTCATTCAGTTATATTTCATCATTTGTCCGGCGGGTCGTTCTTCCCGCTGCTCAGCTCTGACCAAAGCTAAGTGTCAGCAGCTCAGCGTCCAGCTTTCAGCCTGGAGGATTTACTGATTCATGATAACGTCTCGGATTTCTGCCGTTTCTCAACAACGATCCTGACAACGACGAAGCTGCTGGAGGTCAGAGGAGCATCGATACAGGAGGACTGGACACGGTCAGACGGTCAACTAGGTTAACTAGGACGGTCAACTAGGTTAACTAGGACGGTCAACTAGGTCAACTAGGTTAACTAGGACGGTCAACTAGGTCAACTAGGACGGTCAACTAGGTCAACTAGGTCAACTAGGACGGTCAACTAGGTCAACTAGGACGGTCAACTAGGTCAACTAGGACGGTCAACTAGGTCAACTAGGTTAACTAGGACGGTCAACTAGGTCAACTAGGTCAACTAGGACGGTCAACTAGGTCAACTAGGACGGTCAACTAGGTCAACTAGGTTAACTAGGATGGTTAACTAGGTCAACTAGGTTAACTGGGACGGTCAACTAGGTTAACTAGGACGGTCAACTAGGTCAACTAGGACGGTCAACTAGGTCAACTAGGACGGTCAACTAGGTCAACTAGGTTAACTAGGATGGTTAACTAGGTCAACTAGGTTAACTGGGACGGTCAACTAGGTTAACTAGGACGGTCAACTAGGTCAACTAGGTTAACTAGGACGGTCAACTAGGTCAACTAGGACGGTTAACAAGGTCAACTAGGTTAACTAGGTCAACTATGTCAACTAGGACGGTCAACTAGGTTAACTAGGACGGTTAACTAGGACGGTCAACTAGGTTAACTAGGACGGTCAACTAGGTTAACTAGGACGGTCAACTAGGTCAACTAGGACGGTCAACCAGGTCAACTAGGACGGTTAACTAGGACGGTCAACTAGGTTAACTAGGACGGTCAACTAGGTCAACTAGGAAGGTTAACTAGGTCAACTAGGTTAACTAGGATGGTTAACTAGGTCAACTAGGTTAACTAGGACGGTCAACTAGGTCAACTAGGTTAACTAGGACGGTCAACTAGGTCAACTAGGACGGTTAACAAGGTCAACTAGGTTAACTAGGTCAACAAGGACGGTCAACTAGGTCAACTAGGACGGTCAACTAGGTTAACTAGGACGGTTAACTAGGACGGTCAACTAGGGCGGTTAACTAGGTTAACTAGGACGGTCAACTAGGACGGTTAACTAGGACGGTCAACTAGGACGGTTAACTAGGACGGTGAACTAGGTTAACTAGGACGGTCAACTAGGTTAACTAGGACGGTCAACTAGGTCAACTAGGACGGTTAACTAGGTCAACTAGGACGGTGAACTAGGTTAACTAGGACGGTTAACTAGGACGGTGAACTAGGACGGTGAACTAGGTTAACTAGGACGGTCAACTAGGTTAAGTAGGACGGTCAACTAGGATGGTTAACTATGTTAACTAGGACGGTTAACTAGGACGGTTAACTAGGACGGTCAACTAGTTCAACTAGGACGGTCAACTAGGTTAACTAGGACGGTTAACTAGGACGGTCAACTAGGTTAACTAGGACGGTCAACTAGGTTAACTAGGACGGTTAACTAGGACGGTCAACTAGGTTAACTAGGACGGTTAACTAGGACGGTCAACTAGGTCAACTAGGACGGTTAACTACGACGGTGAACTAGGTTAACTAGGACGGTCAACTAGGTTAACTAGGACGGTTAACTAGGACGGTCAACTAGGTTAACTAGGACGGTTAACTAGGACGGTTAACTAGGACGGTCAACTAGGTCAACTAGGACGGTTAACCAAGTGAAGCTTTAACTAGGACGGTTAACTAGGGGAGCTTTAACTAGGACGGTTAACTAACATGGTTAACCAAGTGAAGCTTTAACTAGTATGGTTAACTAAGGGAAGCTTTAACTAGGACGGTTAACCAAGTGAAGCTTTAACTAGGACGGTTAACTAGGGGAGCTTTAACTAGGACGGTTAACTAACATGGTTAACCAAGTGAAGCTTTAACTAGGATGGTTAACTAAGGGAAGCTTTAACTAGGACGGTTAACCAAGTGAAGCTTTAACTAGGACGGTTAACTAACATGGTTAACCAAGTGAAGCTTTAACTAGGACGGTTAACAGCAAACGGAGGCGGAGCTCCTGCAGCTGGTAGACAGTCTGATGTCACATCCTGTCATGAACACAAAGGTCAGAGTTCATCTGTTGACCTGACTGGACACATAAAGACTGTGGACATGTTTTAGACGTGAGCCTGACTCATTATGATGACTCTGAATGTAACGTCACATTAGAACCTCAGGTTCACTTAGAAAGTCACTTTTTATCGGTACAATAAGAAAACCTGGACTGATGTTGGCAGCAGATAGTAAAACTGCTGTTAAATTAGATTTAACAAAGATTTACTTCATCTTTTAATATCTGATTATTGGATCCATCGTGACAATAATCAATAATTACTAGAATATGTGTTAACAGCAGCCCCAGTTTAAGTCGCGCTGCCTGCGTAACGTTTTAGAAAATATCCAAGATGGCGTCGCTCCAGAGACTGGATATATTTCACAGGGTGAAACGACATGTTGACGACTTTAAGGAATCACACGCAGCCTGCAGCCGATTTGTAGGGATGTAAAAACTTTCATCTGTTGCTTAGCAACGGCGGCCTTGAGGGGCGGAGCCTCCAGTGCCGGCCATGATGGACCCAGGTAACGTTAAACTCTGAACTCAACAGTCTGGGCTCGTTATCCCATTAAAGACTTTTATTAATTCTTTACCTGAACTCCTCTGGAGGAGCTGAGTAGCTTTAAACGCCTCCAGCAGCTTTATGGTTATAAGTATATATAAACGCATGAGATTAAAATGAACTTTATTTTGAAAACCCAACGCCTCCTGCTGGATGTGGAGCAGAACGAGGCCCGTCTGAAGCAGAGGCAGAGAAAACGATCAGCTGGACGCATTTCAGTTCATCGACGATAACGATGATACCGATACTGATACCGATATGATACTGATACTGCATGCGCCAGTTAAACCTGAGAACACGGTTAAAGCTCAGTTCAGCCGGTTTTGTTGTCTGAGGATCAGCAGAGCTTCATGTTCTCGTTCTACCAGCCATGAGATGAATCTAACCAGCTGGATCCTCAGGCTGCAGCAGAGCAGGTGAGGCAAGAGAGCAGCAGGAAGGACTGAGAGGATTTGGCTCACCTGAGTGTCTCCAGCTGAGGTTCTGGTTCTGACCCAGCAGGTCCACCTGGACGGCCGCCTCCCTGGTCTCGGCTCTACAGCTCTGGCAGCCCACCTCCTTCCTCGTCTCCTCCTCTTCCTCAGGACTCTCCCACTGGCAGCCCACCTCCCGGCTGCCGCCCTGCCTCAGCAGCAGGATGCACAGCTCCTCCCCTCCACCAGGGGGCTCCATGGCTGCTGCAGGAACATACAGCAGAACCAGAACCACGTCAGAACCAGAACCATCTCATAGATCTACAGCGCCTAGAACACACAGCCTGATCCAGACATCACAGCTCTAGGCTGACCCGTCCAGAACCAGGCTGGTCTCTGGGTTTCCATCTGGACCCGACAGTACAATCAGCAGAACCCCAGGACGTTCTGGGAACCACCGGAACTTCCTGTAACCATGGCGACAGCTCTATCCGCTCCACAGACAGGAGTTGGACCGGAACCATCTGGGCCTCCACCAGGTCCGAACCTGACCCTTCCCTGGTTCTATTGCAGACTCAGTAGAGGTCTGGATCGATCACAGGGTTCTACAGCCACAGCGGTTCGGTTTCCTCTGAACCACAACCTGCAGGCTCAGGTTCGGTTCCGGTTCGTTCTAAGGGAACCTCTAGCTTAACCGAACCCGCGCCGGTTAGCTCGATGCTAAACTCACCATGTAAGCTCACCTGACGGTCGCGAGGCCACCTCCGCAGGGTCCACTGTGACGTCACGCCCGGAATATAAAGATTAAAGTCCGAACTCCATATTCTGTTCAACACCGGACCTTACGAACCCAACCGAATCAGAACCACAACAGGCCGCGCCGGGATCCTTACTGCTGCTGCTCTTCTTCTGCTGAGTGGTTCCTGCTCGCTGCTGCCCCCAGCGGCCGCGACGGGAACTACAGGCTGATTTTATTAGAAAGTTTTATTTTTTATTTATAAAAAAACATCACTTCCACTCCCATACATTGACCAAAACACGCTTATATCTGCAGGGTCGCTCGGTTCCACACTGGAAAATGTACTGTTATTTATTATTATTGTGATTATTATTAAACAGAGAAACGTCTCCCTTGGTTGTAGAAGCGGTGACCCACCTACTCTGGCACAATACTGCCATCTTCTGGGAGGGAGCAGCATGTCCTGCAGTGAACAGATTATAGCAAACATCTCCCATAAATGTATGCACCTTATTCAGTGTTCAGGTAGAAACCAAAGTTCATAGGTCCCGAACAAATCCAGAAGGAAAATGAAAAGTTGTGCCTGCAACTGGTACCAGAACCCGAACCAGAGATGGTACCTGATAACGGAAACTGGTCATTTCTGTGTATACAGAACCAGGTTAGTTTTATAAAAGTGATGGAAAAACTGTGCAGCTGAAGGCTAGGGGTGGTTACTATGGTAATGCCAGCTCTTCAGGCGGCAGCCCACCTGGACCGGACTGGACCAGACCGGTGAACTGATGTGGAAATGACAGGAACCTTCTGCAGAACCAGAACCCAGTCTGATCCGGCATGTGTGGCACATACATTCAGAGACTTCAGGCGGTGTGTTCAGGTTTATTGGACTCATACAACATAAATAAAAGCTTTCATATACAGTGATGTTCTTCTCAGCACCAGAACCGAGCCTTAACTGGGTCCAGTCACAACCGGGTCAGAATCAGAACCATCCGACTGGACCGCCGGCGCCGCTGCGGTTCTGATGGTGGAACAGGAAGATCTTCTGCCATGATTGTCAGCCTCTGTGCTTCACAAGAACGACGACAGCAAAGGAATAAATACTCCCTATGTACATTATTCACACAGACCGGGCCCAAACGGACCGGGCCCACCAGAACCAGGCTGCCAGAAGCGGACCAGAACCAAGGTCCAAAGTGAGGCCCGGTCCGGTCCAGTTAGTTTCACCAATACAAAACACAAAGGAAGAAGACAGAAGATGAACACTGACCCCTGGTGTTCTCCAAGGTGAACTACGCCACTGCAACAGGCCGTTACCATGGAAACCTGGGGGATGAAATGCCCCATGATGCCGAGCTCCTGACCAGCCTACATCAGTAACTGATCCGATACTGGACTCATGAGGGAGGGGTTCAGCAGAACCAGAGGCCCAGTTAAACCGGTTTAGAACTGGTGTGATCAGGATTAAACCGGTTTAGAACTGGTGTGATCAGGATTAAACCGGTTTAATGCCTGATGTGATCCAGGTTACACAGTGTAAACATTGTTTGACCACATCACAATCTTTTAATGGTTTCCATGGCAACCAGAGGTTGTGTCCATCAGTCTGAGGTCCGGCACTTGAACAGAACCAAAACCAGCAGAACCCCAGTTCCTGCGATCCGGTCCGATCAGAGTCTCTTCAGACTGTCCGTTTCTGACTGAACGGACGATGTCCCACATGGCTCATATCTGGGCCCCCAGCAGAGGACCGGTCCGGCGGTCTGCAGGAAGACCGTCCAGAACCAGAAGAAGGTCTTTGAAGGACGGCTGGAGTTCTGGTGGAACCATTTACAACATGCATGTCTCTTTGGACTCCCATAAATAAAAACAGAAGCAGATAAAAGGAACGGACAGAACCTCATGTCCGGTCTTTGGGTTGGCGCTGGTGCAGTTCTGCTGCTAACCACAAGATGGCAGCAGAACTGATGACTAGACTTCCTGAAGGCAGGACTGGTTCTGCTGAGTCACGGTTCTGACCCAGTAGTGGGACGCTGTCCTGCTGCCGTCCAGGAAGACCCGGACAGGATGAGGTCATCGCAGGTGGGCGGAGCTTCAGTCAGAGTCACTGCCAGGTTTACGACACAAGAACAACCAACAAGACGACAAAGAGGACAGTCAGGGTGTCCATGCTTCCTGTCCGTCCAACGGAGACACCTTCCTCCTCCTCCTCCTCTTCCTCCTGCAGCACAACGAGGAGGAGGAGGAGGTGATGAAGGGCTTGGTGGTCCCAGCTAAGCAGAGTTCAGGAACTCCAGAGCCACTTCATAGCAGAATTTATATTGTTCCTGTGGAGACACACAATATATAATTAATGTAATAAATTCATTTAAAATAATTAATTCTAATAATATAATTAATATAAAGCCCAGAATGTATAAAACCCCCACAAAGTATTAAGAGGCAACGATATTAATGACCTTTTAATAATAATAATAATAATAATAATAATAATAATAATAATAATAATAATAATAATAATGGTGATAAAGTTTCTCACCAGCAGGTCCACCATGTTGGGTTTGTTGTTTCTGAGCGTCTTGACGGCGTGGAAGACGTCCACACTTCGCTGCTGCCTCAGCATCTCACACACGATGCTGACGCTGCAGAAGACGCCGCTGCGCCCGCCGCCATTCCTGAGGGACACGGGGGACATGAAGGGACATGCTCAGAGAAAAACAGCACCTGCTCCTCCTCTATTTGACCACCAGATGGAGACAAAACATCACTAAAGACACAGGAGACCAGCAACGGTTCTGCTGGACGAGTCCTACTGGAACCACAGCAGGTCCACTGGCCCAGTACCAGCGGTACCACGTATCGATGTGCCCTTGGGTAGTACAGTGTGTAGGACTGTGTGTAGACTCACAGGCAGTGGACGACGGTGCGTCCCTCGCCGCCGTCGTACTCGTCCTGCCATTTGTCCACCTGGTGGACGAGCTTCAGGAAGGAGCGCTTGGAGACGGGTGTGTCCCGGTACATGGGCCAACCCAGAAACTGGAACTGCTGCACCATGCGGTACCCGTCCTGCGGCTGGAAGGGGACAGGAGGAGACGGGGACAGGTTTTAAATCAAATGCACCCTGAGAGGTGGGTGGAGAGCTGAAGCTAGCAGGAAGTTAGCAAGACGTCAGTGGATGCCACAGGAGCTTAACAGGAAGTTAACAGGATAAAAAGGATAGCGGAAGCTGGGAGGCTGTAGGCTCCAGACCCGGGAGCGGAAGGTGTGAAGATCAAACGCACCCTGGCGGTGTTGTAGATCCTGAAGATGCGGCTGATGACGTCCTCCTCCAGGTCCGCAGAGACGAATTCCACCTGCAGCGAGCCGAGGCGGTGGACGCCGTTCTCCGGCCAGTACTGGGGACACAGCTGAGACAGAGATGTCCGTCAGGCGCCGGACCGCGTTGCTCGCGGCTCGCCACTGACCTTTGACCTCACCTGGGCGGGATCCATGTCGTTCAGCATCACGATGGATGTGCAGTGGTAGTCTAGAACCAGGCGCCAGAAGTCCTTGACCGTATTGGGCAAAGGATGCTGGGTAACGATGAAGGCCGACGGCTGCTTATAGCTCTGCAACACACCAACACAGGAAGTGACATCACACGGCAGAACCCTGCTTGTGTTAGCACTAGCGTAGCATGACGTACGTCCATGAGCGCGGCGTTGATGTAGTTGGAGCTCTCGCCGTCGATGGTGATGAGGAAGGGCAGGCAGCGGTCCGGCGGCAGAACGTCCATGCAGCGGTTCTTCTCGTGGTTCCTAGGCAACAGCGCGATGCTGCAGTCCTCCACGCGCAGGGTGGGCGTCACCATGTTGAGGGTCTGAGCAGACGGAAGCCATGTTGGGTGAGAAGGTTGGAGAGAAAACATGAAACGGATTCAGGGCGAAATATTCTGGACTTTATGGATCAACAGAGAAAAACTTTAAGATTCACTTCAATTTAAAATAATTTATTATTGTTCTTAGTATTGATAATAATAATTAATAGATTTCTGTAATCTGAACTTTTAAAACAAATACATTTTTACTAAAAATATAATATATAACATATAATATCTAGTAGTCGTTTATAGGGTTAGGGGTGGCGTAAAACAAATTTAAACTAGTTTTTATATTTAATTTTTAACATTTGGTATTTGCAATTTTAAGTATTAAATATGTGATGTTGGACATAACCAGGTTGGCTTTAATGTAATTTTATTTAATAATAATAATAATATTGTTATGAATATTAATAATTGGATTGAACTGGATTGAAGTTATTAATAATGAATATCCACTACGTAAATATGTTTTAATCTGGATTTTTTAGGAATATTTTCTATATTTTTTGGCATGTTTTCTGGATACGTGGTGAGTTTTCCCATGATCCTCCAGTCCTAATCATGTGCTGGTGGCACTGCCCCCTGCTGGCCGTACCCTGAACTCCTCCTTCATCTGGCAGGAGTTGGTCTGGGGATCCAATCGGTTCATCTCGTAGTACAGCGAACGCAGCTGATTGGCCGGAACGGCGGTGTTTCCGCAGAGACACGCCTCCAAGATGGCGTCATGGATGAAGACGTACTGCTCCTGTGGACACAGAGGGACGGACGGCGTTATGGCGACAGACAGCAGGACGGGGAAATGTCACGTCAGTCATGATTTATGTCCACAGGAGGAAGAGGAGGAGGAAGAGCGGGACGTTGTGCTGCTGTCACTTCCTGTCAGCTGCAGGACGTCAGGTGAAGCGACCTGAGGAGCTTCGTCTTCCTCATTGGGCTCAGTGAGGAAGAGGAGGATGGTGAGGGTGTGTCATCAGCAGGGGTCAAAGGTCAGAGCCCAAAGCAACAAGGCAGTTCAATGTCAGAATCATGAAAAAACATTTCACATTTTGCTGATTCTCACCACATCGTCATCAATATAAATCAATATATTGCTTCAGAAATATTGATCAGTGTTCCATTTATTATTGATCTATAGCAAAACTGGAAAGAGCTCAGGGTTTCGGCTGTTTTTCAGTTCTCTGAAAGTTTGTTCCAGATTTGTGGTGCATAGAAGCTGAAAGCTGTTTCTTAAGGTTTGGTTCTGATGCAGAGCAGAACCAGAATCTACAGTCAGAAGGTGGTGTAGAACCAGGTGGTGTAGAACCAGGTGGTGTAGAACCAGCTGGTGTAGAACCAGAACCAGGTGGTGTAGAACCAGGTGGTGTAGAACCAGCTGGTGTAGAACCAGCTGGTGTAGAACCAGAACCAGGTGGTTTAGAACCAGCTGGTGTAGAACCAGCTGGTGTAGAACCAGAACCAGGTGGTGTAGAACCAGGTGGTGTAGAACCAGCTGGTGTAGAACCAGCTGGTGTAGAACCAGAACCAGGTGGTTTAGAACCAGCTGGTGTAGAACCAGCTGGTGTAGAACCAGAACCAGGTGGTTTAGAACCAGCTGGTGTAGAATCAGGTGGTGTAGAACCAGGTGGTGTAGAACCAGATGGTGTAGAACCAGGTGGTGTAGAACCAGCTGGTGTAGAACCAGGTGGTGTAGAACCAGGTGGTGTAGATCCAGCTGGTGTAGAACCAGGTGGTTTAGAACCAGCTGGTGTAGAACCAGCTGCTGTAGAATCAGGTGGTGTAGAACCAGGTGGTGTAGAACCAGCTGGTGTAGAACTAGGTGGTTTAGAACCAGCTGGTGTAGAACCAGCTGCTGTAGAATCAGGTGGTGTAGAACCAGGTGGTGTAGAACCAGCTGGTGTAGAACCAGGTGGTTTAGAACCAGCTGGTGTAGAACCAGCTGCTGTAGAATCAGGTGGTGTAGAACCAGGTGGTGTAGAACCAGCTGGTGTAGAACCAGGTGGTGTAGAACCAGGTGGTGTAGAACCAGCTGCTGTAGAATCAGGTGGTGTAGAACCAGCTGGTGTAGAACCAGCTGGTGTAGAACCAGCTGCTGTAGAATCAGGTGGTGTAGAACCAGGTGGTGTAGAACCAGCTGGTGTAGAACCAGCTGGTGTAGAACCAGCTGCTGTAGAATCAGGTGGTGTAGAACCAGGTGGTGTAGAACCAGCTGCTGTAGAATCAGGTGGTGTAGAACCAGCTGGTGTAGAACCAGAACCAGCTGCTGTAGAACCAGGTGGTGTAGAACCAGCTGGTGTAGAACCAGAACCAGCTGCTGTAGAACCAGGTGGTGTAGAACCAGGTGATGTAGAACCAGGTGGTGTAGAACTAGGTGGTGTAGAACCAGGTGGTGTAGAACCAGGTGGTGTAGAACCAGGCGGTATAGAACCAGGTGGTGTAGAACCAGGTGGTGTAGAACCAGGTGGTGTAGAACCAGCTGGTGTAGAACCAGGTGGTTTAGAACCAGCTGGTGTAGAACCAGAACCAGCTGCTGTAGAACCAGGTGGTGTAGAACCAGGTGGTGTAGAACCAGGTGGTGTAGAACCAGGCGGTAAAGAACCAGGTGGTGTAGAACCAGGTGGTGTAGAACCAGGTGGTATAGAACCAGGCGGTATAGAACCAGGTGGTGTAGAACCAGGTGGTGTAGAACCAGGTGGTGTAGAACCAGGCGGTAAAGAACCAGGTGGTGTAGAACCAGGTGGTGTAGAACCAGGTGGTGTAGAACCAGGCGGTATAGAACCAGGTGGTGTAGAACCAGGTGGTGTAGAACCAGGTGGTGTAGAACCAGGTGGTGTAGAACCAGGCGGTATAGAACCAGGCGGTGTAGAACCAGGTGGTGTAGAACCAGGTGGTGTAGAACCAGGCGGTAAAGAACCAGGTGGTGTAGATCCAGGTGGTGTAGAACCAGGTGGTGTAGAACCAGGTGGTATAGAACCAGGTGGTGTAGAACCAGGTGGTGTAGAACCAGGTGGTGTAGAACCAGGTGGTGTAGAACCAGCTGCTGTAGAATCAGGTGGTGTAGAACCAGGTGGTGTAGAACCAGCTGCTGTAGAATCAGGTGGTGTAGAACCAGGTGGTGTAGAACCAGCTGCTGTAGAATCAGGTGGTGTAGAACCAGCTGGTGTAGAACCAGAACCAGCTGCTGTAGAACCAGGTGGTGTAGAACCAGCTGGTGTAGAACCAGAACCAGCTGCTGTAGAACCAGGTGGTGTAGAACCAGGTGATGTAGAACCAGGTGGTGTAGAACTAGGTGGTGTAGAACCAGGTGGTGTAGAACCAGGTGGTGTAGAACCAGGCGGTATAGAACCAGGTGGTGTAGAACCAGGTGGTGTAGAACCAGGTGGTGTAGAACCAGCTGGTGTAGAACCAGGTGGTTTAGAACCAGCTGGTGTAGAACCAGAACCAGCTGCTGTAGAACCAGGTGGTGTAGAACCAGGTGGTGTAGAACCAGGTGGTGTAGAACCAGGCGGTAAAGAACCAGGTGGTGTAGAACCAGGTGGTGTAGAACCAGGTGGTATAGAACCAGGCGGTATAGAACCAGGTGGTGTAGAACCAGGTGGTGTAGAACCAGGTGGTGTAGAACCAGGCGGTAAAGAACCAGGTGGTGTAGAACCAGGTGGTGTAGAACCAGGTGGTGTAGAACCAGGTGGTGTAGAACCAGGTGGTGTAGAACCAGGTGGTGTAGAACCAGGTGGTGTAGAACCAGGCGGTATAGAACCAGGCGGTGTAGAACCAGGTGGTGTAGAACCAGGTGGTGTAGAACCAGGCGGTAAAGAACCAGGTGGTGTAGATCCAGGTGGTGTAGAACCAGGTGGTGTAGAACCAGGCGGTATAGAACCAGGTGGTGTAGAACCAGGTGGTGTAGAACCAGGTGGTGTAGAACCAGGCGGTAAAGAACCAGGTGGTGTAGATCCAGGTGGTGTAGAACCAGGTGGTGTAGAACCAGGTGGTGTAGAACCAGGTGGTATAGAACCAGCTGGTGTAGAACCAGCTGGTGTAGAACCAGCTGGTGTAGAACCAGGTGGTGTAGAACCAGCTGGTGTAGAACCAGGTGGTATAGATCTAGGTGGTGTAGAACCAGCTGGTGTAGAACCAGCTGGTGTAGAATCAGGTGGTGTAGAACCAGGTGGTGTAGAACCAGGTGGTGTAGAACCAGGTGGTGTAGAACCAGCTGGTGTAGAACCAGGTGGTGTAGAACTAGGTGGTGTAGAACCAGCTGGTGTAGAACCAGGTGGTGTAGAACCAGCTGGTGTAGAACCAGGTGGTGTAGAACCAGGTGGTATAGATCTAGGTGGTGTAGAACCAGCTGGTGTAGAACCAGGTGGTGTAGAACCAGGTGGTGTAGAACCAGGTGGTGTAGAACCAGCTGGTGTAGAACCAGGTGGTATAGATCTAGGTGGTGTAGAACCAGCTGGTGTAGAACCAGGTGGTGTAGAACTAGGTGGTGTAGAACCAGGTGGTGTAGAACCAGGTGGTGTAGAACCAGGTGGTGTAGAACCAGCTGGTGTCTCCACCCTCCTGGTTCTACTCAGGTCTCCAGCTGCAGGAATCAAAGTTTCTGGTCTCAGACTTTCGTCCTCTGGGCCTGAAATGTTCTGCAGCTGCTAGAAGGTCCACTGAGGAACCGAAGGGTCAGGTCAGAGGTCAGAGGT
>NC_088849.1:27425765-27445765 GCF_904066995.2 Poecilia reticulata | reverse complement strand
AACACTGGGCCCATATGGTGAAACCCCAGGCCCCATGTGGTAAAACCCCGGGCCCCATGTGGTGAAACCCTGGGCCCCATGTGGGTCTAGGCCCAGGCCCGGTTCTTACAGGCGATGATGTTCCCGTATCGGTTCTTCATGCGGTTCTCGTCCTTCTTGGCGGAGTCCCATGGAGCAGACTGTCCCTCAAAGAAGCTCTGTTGGAACACAGACAGTTTGTTCAGATCACTGCAGCCATGAAGGACATGAATAATGCACAGGGTGCGTTTGATTTGCTGCTCGGCGTCCGCCTCCATGGACAAAACACATGATTAAGTCCAATTACAGACGGAGGCTGTGAGGAAACAAAGACTCAGAGATTCAGACCAATCCAGGTTCTGGAAGAGGAAACAAACATTTAAAATTCTCCACCACACACACACACACACACACACACACACACACACACACACACACACACACACACACACACTCTCACACACACACACACACACACACACACACACACACACACACACACACACACACTCTCACACACACACACACACACACACACACACACACACACACTCTCACACACACACACACACACACACACACACACACACACACAGTGTGACAGTGAGGAACAAAGACAGGAGAAACGAAAACAGCAAAGAATGGAACTAATGAGTGCTGGCAGAACCTCTCCGTCTGTTTGCGGCCCACTGTGTGTGTGTGTGTGATGTGTGTGTGTGTGTGATGTGTGTGTGTGTGATGTGTGTGTGTGTGTGATGTGTGTGTGTGTGCATGCGTGTGTGTGCATGCCTGTGTGTGTGTGTGCATGCCTGTGTGATGTGTGTGTGTGATGTGTGTGTGTGTGCATGCGTGTGTGATGTGTGTGTGTGTGTGCATGCGTGTGTGTGCGCTCTTCAGGCGGTGGTTTCCATCCTGTTTCTGAAAGGTCAAAGGTCAGGCCTTGTACCAGCTACAGGAACATGTTGCAGCTGTTCGGCTCATTGGTTTTGGGTTTCTGGTTATAACCAGAACCTTGCAAGAACCCAGTCATTTTCTAAAGTGGACCTTGGTGTTAGCAGTGGTTCTGTGAGGTCCAGTCGTCTCTTTGGTGGTTCTGAGGCTCAACAGGATGATGCTTAAATGGGCCAGAACATCTTAGAGGGTTCTGAGCAACACTGGAGACTAAAGTTTCCATTTCCGTCAGTTTCTACAACCAAAGAAGGTTCTCCTCCTTTTGGACCGGTCTGGACCCAAAGGTAAGCTCTGGAGATGTTCTGGTTCTGAATCCTACCACATCATGCAGCACTTGAGTTTAACTCCAGCACCTTGGAACAATTTGTTGTGTGACCCAGCAGCAACATGAGATTGTGATTGACTAAAACTCTCCTGCCTCAGCCTGGTTGTTTCTAGCTTTGCGAGAAGGCAGAGGAAAGAGACTTTTCACAGATATCATACTGTCACAACATAATGACAGTTTAAAAATATGCAAAGAAAAATATTTATATAAAAGTGTAAGTAATAGTAATATCTAGTAATATCTAGTAATAGTAATAGTAATATCTAATAGTAATATCTAATAATAGTGTCAGTAATATAATATCTGCATAAATCATAAGATATGGCGACATGTAAAATCAGCAGCTTTCACAGACGGTGGGACTTCGTCCAATTTTTAACGTCACTTGGAAGGAAAGCTTAAAGAAAGGTAAGATCTGTGGACGTGATGCTAGCAAAGCTAGCTGTACAGAGACACATGTTACATCTGTGATGACTGACATGTCGCAGATATGGGACAACGCTGTGACCAAAGTGCGATATAGTGATGACATTCAGGAACGATCCGATTCTTCTGGACGGATCTTGACCAAGTCCTATAGGACTGAAGCCTCACTGAGAGCCGTTCTTTGTTCTTGTAATGCTCTGCGTACACTGCAGTAGCTATTTTATTTCATTAAAATATCTTTATATTTAATTGGTGAATAAATAAAACAAGAACATAAGAACACAGAGCATGCTCATTGCTCTTTGTTTTCGTCACCTGTCATGGTGGCAGACGTTGCAGCAGGAGGGAGGATGAGAACAGTCACGGTGGACAGTGTTCATAGTTGAGCGTTGTTAATTGCTATGTTTAATGGTGCAGACAATTATTATTTCTGACATTGGCAATATGGGCAACCGCCCAGGGTGTTATTTCTTTAGGGATGGCAGGAGACCTCTGTGTATTGTGGCACAGAGATGAAAGCAAAACAGAATGAAGAAGAGTTTGAATTGATACTGGTTAAATATATTTCAGCTCTAAGTATTTCATATCCAGGTGTTTTTATGGGAAAGTGAATCTTTCAGATCAATTTGAGAAGCAGTTTTGATAGGTAAATTTAATGTTATTGTCATGTAGCATGGGGTGCTGGTTTTGATTTAGTCTTGGGTTCGGTGGTCCAGACTAAAACTCTGCTACGAGGCTCCTTGGTTCCATGTCCTCCTCTGCCAGTTGGATTTCTTTCAAAATAAATGTGTGGCAAAAAAAGTGAAGTTCATGTTATGTTAGGACAGGAGACAAGATGTTTCCATCCCTGAAATTATGATGCAAAGAATCACATATCTAAGTCTAAACTATGTTACAGAGTAAACTCAATAAAAACATGTTTAATCTGTGGCATATGATCATATGATCAGTTCACTTAATGATATTAGCGATTAGGTAATCCATTCAGCGAGTACTTTTACTTTTAATACTTAAGTATTTTTAAAAACCAGTACTTTTTTACTTAAGTAAAATGTTAATGTGGTACTTTGACTTTTACTTAAGTAAATTTTTTGAGTACTTTCTCCACCACTGCTCCTCTGTATATTCATATACCAAATATATGAAGATGTTGGTAAATTATTTCCTTAATTCATTAAATGCTAGTGAAAAGGATGCTAACAGTCTGTAGCTAAGCTAATTATGCTAAATGGTTAATATTCTCACACAGTCTACTCACCTCTCTTGGAGAAAACTGTGTTCCAAATTCAGTGGTGGGAAGTAACGAAGTACAAGTACTTCGTTACTGTACTTAAGTACAATTTTCGTGTATCTGTACTTTACTTAAGTAGATTTAATAATGGGTACTTTCTACTTTTACTCCACTACATTTTACAGTAAGTATCTGTACTTTCTACTTCACTACATTTCTACAAACTGTCTCGTTACTCGTTACATCCAAGTCTCGTTGCTCTTTTCTTCCATTAAAATGTGAAGTTCAGGGATTTAAGGTGGCGCCGTAAAATCCCAGCAATAACGTGACTTAGTGTCTGTTGTCACCCATCGGCTCCACCTTTACTCGCACGCGGAGCTCCAGACATGCGCAGTGGTTTCCTCTGAGCGTCAGTAATATAATATCTGCATAAATCATAAGATATGGCGACATGTAAAATCAGCAGCGCTTCGCTTTCACAGACGGTGGGACTTCGTCCAACTTTTAACGTCACTTGGAAGGAAGAAAGGTACCTTAAAGAAAGGTAAGCTCCGTGGACGTGATGCTAGCAAAGCTAGCTGTACTGACTGAAACACATGTTGCATCTGCGATGAAAAAAAGTTGTCACTCATGTGCTGAATTACTGTGTGGAGGTTTTGACTGAGGTGTTGCATATATGGGACAACGCTGTGACCAAAGTGCAATATTGTAATATGACATTCATGGACGATCCGATTCTTCTGGACGGATCTTGACCAAGTCCTATAGTGCTGAAGCCTCACTGAGAGCCGTTCTATGTTCTTGTAATGCTCTGCGTACACTGCAGTAGCTATTTTATTTCATTAAAATATCTTTATATTTAATTGGCGAATAAATAAAACAAGAACATAAGAACACAGAGCATGCTCATTGCTCTTTGTTTTCGTCACCTGTCATGGTGGCAGACGTTGCAGCAGGAGGGAGGATGAGAACAGTCACGGTGGACAGTGTTCATAGTTGAGCGTTGTTAATTGCTATGTTTAATGGTGCAGACAATTATTATTTCTGACATTGGCAATATGGGCAACCGCCCAGGGTGTTATTTCTTTAGGGATGGCAGGAGACCTCTGTGTATTGTGGCACATAGATGAAAGCAAAACAGAATGAAGAAGAGTTTGAATTGTCACTGGTTAAATTTATTTCAGGTCTAAGTATTTAATATCTAGTTGGGAAAGCGAATCTTTCAGATCAATTTGAGAAGCAGTTTTGATAGGTGCACTTAATGTTATTGTCATGTAGCATGGGGTGCTGGTTTTGATTTGGTCTTGGGTTCAGTGGTCCAGACTAAAACTCTGCTACGAGGCTCCTTGGTTCCATGTCCTCCTCTGCCAGTTGGATTTCTTTCAAAATAAATGTGTGGCAAAAAAAGTGAAGTTCATGTTATGTTAGGACAGGAGACAAGATGTTTCCATCCCTGAAATTATGATGCATAGAATCACATGTCTGAGTCTAAACTATGTTACAGAATAAACTCAATAAAAACATGTTTTATCTGTGGCTGTTCATTAAAATGGCACATTTCTGATATATTAAAATTAAATATAATCAGTTCACTTAATGATATTAGCGATTAGGTAATGCATTCAGCGAGTACTTTTACTTTTAATACTTAAGTATTTTTAAAAGCCAGTACTTTTTTACTTTTACTTAAGTAAAATGTTAATGTGGTACTTTGACTTTTACTTAAGTACATTTTTTGAGTACTTTCTCCACCACTGTCCAAATTGACACTTTTACCTTTTTCTCTCTGTCTCTATGTTTTTTGAAAACCTGACTTTATTACCTTTCTTAGCACAGTACCAGCCACAATCGTTCGTGTTTCCTGCTGTCTGCTGCTGAACAGCGTCACTCTGAAGCCTCCAAGCAGGGAGGAACATGCAGATCCAGGAGGGTTCAGGGCAAATATGGATGTGTGTTTTGGTCTGGGAGGGCCAACATTCATTTATTACTGCTATACACAATTTATAAAACATAATATGATTAATTTTGTAATTGACTGAGCACCAATTCTTTTAAAATTTCTATGAAAAAAACAAAACTATTTTGTGGGGGCCTGGTTGGTCAGGGGCCAACAGGCACCTGGCTGGACATGACTAGGAGGACCTGGGTGAGGAGGGGACTGGAATGGCGCCAGCGGTGGCGCTGCTGAAACTTCCTACTGAACCGAGTCCCTGAGCAGGAGGTTCTCCTGGTGGTGGAAACAGAACTAGAGTCATCTAGAAGCCTCCGTATTCCTCAGTCCTTCTGAGCATCCAGCCGGCTGGGAGCACAGCTGTCACCCTCACACACACAAAACCCAAAGTTTCTGTGAAAATAAGAATAAATCTAACACCCAGTCCAGTCATCTGGCTCCAGAGGTCAGCTGGATCCAGCCACCACTGGACACTGACAGAACCAGTTCAACTCCCAGTAGGATGTAACTGGGACCTCATGCAGACCAGTGATGGGATGGAAATGATCAGATTCACAAACTGTCCACCAGGGGGCATCAGTAGTGAAGTGATACTCTCTTCAAGCAGCTACTGGAGCATCTGACAGTCAGAGAAGGTCAACATGCAGAGAGGACGAGCATTAGCAGCACTGATGGAGGCACACGGGGTCAGGGGTCATGGGGAGGACGGGGTCTGCATGAGGGCGGGTGGAGGAGACAGATGTCCCAGTGAACAGGTGTTAGAACCAGTGTGTCAGTGAGGATGCCCAGTCCCTGTGAGATCTTTGGATGTTGGAGTGTTTCCAACACGGGTCAATTGGATGTTTGGGGGTTCCTCAACGACCCAATGGTTCCAGTGACAGCCGTCACTGGTTTTTCTTTCCTGGCAGTCATTAGACAGGAAATGGGGAGAGACACAAAGAGGAAAGCATGCAGCAACGTTCTCACAGTCAGGAACTCTAGAGCTATAGCCTCCACTTATGGGGTACCCATTACGCCCCTCAGCTACTGGAAGCCAGATGCTCTCTGCTGGCCGCCCTGTAAATCAACTCCTTCCAGTTCTGTCACTAGTCTGCATAAGAACCCAGTTCCATGCTGGTACAGAGGTCCTGACCAGTGGGTGTGGTGCTGGTTTCCCCCTATTAACACCCATGCTACCAGCGCTAACCCTAACCCCATGCCTTCCAGGAACATCCCCTGAATCAGACACAGAGATCCTGATGGGTGCAGACGTGTTTCAGGGTTGCCCTGGAGACTGGCGTGTAATGCAGATAAACAAACTGGGCCTAGGTGGAGCTAGCCTAGCAGAGTGCTAACAAAGGTGCTAGCTAAACCCGAATCTACGACAGAAACACAGAAAACCAGGAAGGCGTCTTACCTCATTGAGCTGTCCAATCAGATTAATTAGAAAAGCATGGAGGGACCAGGGAGACAAGAGTCATGAGTGGGGCGACCGGTGGCCCATCTCACCTCATCAACAAATCATCACTCACTTCACAAAATGGGTCTGAAAATCTGGGTGAAAAGGCGGATCCTGACATGTTTACGTTTTATTTCTGTGACTGAGACACCTGGCCGGTAACAAGACGTCTCCTCAGAGGGTCGGGATCCCCCCCCACCCCCATCAGAGGGTCGGGATCCCCCCCACCCACAGAGGGTCGGGATCCCCACCCCTCAGAGGGTCGGGATCCCACCCCCCTCAGAGGGTCGGACCCCCCCACCCCTCAGAGGGTCGGGATCCCCCCCCACCCCCCTCAGAGGGTCGGGACCTCCCCACCCCTCAGAGGGTCGTACCCCCCACCCCTCAGAGGGTCGGGACCCCCCCACCCCTCAGAGGGTGGGGACCCCCCCACCCCTCAGAGGGTCGAATCCCCCGCCAAGTGGGTCGGGACCACCCTGAGCTCGGTCCGATCCTGATGAAGACCTTCTGGTCCACCGTGGACGAAGACCTCAGTGTTCTTCATCAGGAGGCCACCAATACAGAGTTGCCTGGTCTGGTACCGGACCTGTGGTTCTGCTAGGGGATCGTCCGGGACCCTGTCTTGACCCCGGCTGCCCCGTCTGTTGGGTCCCTCGTTACCTGTACTGTGTGAACCCAGAAGGATCCAGAACCGGTCCTGTTCTCCACAGCCTGGATCATTGCTGCAGCCATGCTTCCTTTCCTGGTTCTGGTTCTAAAACCTGATTGGGTCCAGTTGTTGGTTCTGAAGATTGGAGCAGACTTGTTGCCTTTGAATTGGACCTGAGCTCAGTTTGTCTCATTAATGGATCCTGATTTGGATCAGAACCAGCTCACAGAACCTACCGGTGTGGAGAGACGTGAACTGGGAGCCATTCCGGCTAGAGACCGGGTCAGAACAGACCAGAACCAGACCAGAACCAGAGCAGAACCAGAGCAGAACCAGAACAGAACCAGAACAGAACCAGAACAGAACTCCTTGCTGCTTGATAACTTTCTGCAAATGGAGAGTGAAAACTCTGAGTGTGTATTCAGTATGTATAATGGATCAGCCCTGAGGGCAGCCCGCAAGCACACAGCTCACACACACACAGCTCACACACACACACACACACACACACACACACACACACACACACACACACACACACACACACACACACTTTAGCCATTCCCTGTTTGGGCCCATTAGCTGCAGGGAAGATCTATAATGTATGTCTGTGAGTGTGTGTGTTCAGGTAAGTAACATCCATTAGTAAGTTTCTCCTGTTAAAATGGACAAACACACACACACACACACACACACACGCACACACACACACACACACACACAGATTTCGAGAAGCTCCAACCTGCAGCTTTTAGAGAACATTATTGGAAGGATTTTCTGTGGTTTCCGTTTTTGCTGCAGTTCCTCCAGAACCTCCAGAACCTCCAGAACCTCCAGACTAATCATCACTGAAGACCTTCCTCTCAGCAGATGATCAGATCATTCAGGGAGGACTCTGATTGGTTCTGGGACTGGTTGACGGATTGATATCATTGATCGTTGATCGGATCAGCCAACCAGAGAGGTCTCGGTCTGGGACTGGCAGAAACTGGCTGCACCACACTCCACTGCTGAAGTACTTGGACAGAGAGGACCTAGTTTGTTCAGGACCAGAACCAGCACTGGACTTGTTGGACTCACACGGTGTGGCTGCAGCCAGGGAACCCAGCGGACTAAGAATGGGCCGGGTCAGAACTGAAGCTGGATCTAAAGGTCAGAGGGGGCTCAAAACCAGACCGGAGCAATGGATGCATGATGGCAGGGTGTGAAACTGGGCCGGTCCGTTAGACTCCCTGGGCGGTTCTGGTTCCCCTGCTGACGCCTCAGCCTCCTTTACGGAAACTTTTAGTTTTAGTTCTACCAGGAGTGACGGTAACCCTGGAGGACCGGCGCAGGTTTCGGTTCTGGCTCCGGTCTAGGAATCATTCCACCAGGGCCGAGCAGAGCCCCACCGGTTCTGATCCATTTGATATCAGCTGGGTCAGACAGTCGTGTTCTCACCTCGTACTCCTCCTTGAACCCATAGCCCTCGGCACACTTCATCTGGGTGATGTGCTGCAGCAGGTCGGCGACCCGGATGGCCGGGTGCAGCTGACCCGTCTGGTAGGGCAGCGCCTCCCGCTCCGCCTCCCGCTGCTTGTAGTGGGACTGGACCAGGCTGCTGGTTTCACTGGTCATGGTGTGGCTGCTGTCGTCTGCAGAGGAACAGAAGACGGGCCCATCAGACAGCAGGTCAGTGTGGACATGTGATGGACTGGACCAGGCTGACCCAGATAGAACCAGAATCTGTTCGTTTCTAATGATCCAGCAGAACCAGATCCGGTTCGGTCTGAAGATGATCTGAGACACAAAATCTGATGCTGAAGCTTTGTTCTGGACAGACTCTGACTGGGTGAACACTGATGAAGGCCGTTCCCCACAGAACCAGGAGAACCCTCTAGAGGTCCATCCGCTCCTGAGAAGACATCTCTACCGACTGGACTTTCCTTCAGGAGACACAAACCACATGTCCTCTCCACAGGAAGACCTCAGAGCTTCACTTCCAGGACCAACAGCCCGTCCTGCTGGACCTGGAGGACCTTCGGGTTTCAATCCAGAGTGGATCACCCCGAGCATCGCCTCTCTGTACCTCCTGATCACTTCACGGCTTGGATCCAGACCATCAAACCCCCCAGGTGGTCCAGAAGCTGGTTCATCTACACCGACCTCTTCTGAGTTTCCCAGATAGTCAGAATCTGACCCCAGCTCCTGCCTACAGAGAGAGCCCTTCCCTAACCCCTAATCCATAATCCCTAACCCCTAATCCCTAACCCCTAATCCATAACCCCTAACTCCTAATCCCTAATCCCTAATCCATAACCCCTAATCCCTAATCCCAAGCCCCGTAGCTCCTGTTCAAACGATGCTCCTCCTGGACCACAGAGTTCCTCCAACAACCTTGTCAATAACCAAGAAGCTTCAAACTATTCTCCTTCGTGGTTGTGACTGAAGCCCTGAGTTTTTGAAATTGTTTTATTCCCAAACCGTTTTAGGCTGTTTTCCCACACCTGGGTCAGGTCGACTCGGTTCTATTGGAACCAGAACTTCATCATCTGCTCCATCTCCAGCTGCTGCGGTTCTCTTTCCCCCTGCTCTGTCAGGCTCCTTGGTTCTGTGAGGAAACCTTCCACATGTAAATTGGTCCGAATAGAGAGTCAAATGTGGTCTAGTCAAAGTCTGGAGAGAATGAGTCAAGCTTCATTTAGAGAAACCAGTCTGCACTGAGTCTGTCCAGAACCAAGTTCTGGTCCACATCCACTCCTACAAGACTGTCACCATGACAACACAGATGAATGACATCACATTACATGTCTGGACAGAGGATGATGATGGACTCTTTCCACACTGCGGCCAAAGATCCCAGCTTTAGTCCCAGTAAGGGTACTGGTCTACATCCAGTCCAGATCCAGCACGGTCCGGTACAAAGAGTAAAACTGGACCAGTCCAGAACAGCCTGGTTCTGCCTGTGTGGACGGGTCCAGAACAGTTTGGGTTCTTGGAGTGGCAGTGTGAACAGAGCAGAGTTCAGAGTCCTGGAAAAGAACAAACCTTGGTCGTGAAGTGGACATCGGACCCGTCCAGAACTCTGGCAGGGACGTTTCAGCAAAGACACGGCGGACACACCTTCCACTACGCTCTCTAGCTGTTCTTATTGGCTAGCCTGGGGGCTACCTGACCAATCAGAAACTCTCTACCTGAACAGTCCAACCAGTCAAGGTGAGGAAGATGGACCAGGTGATGGCGGTGGTGGCTGGTGATTGGATGGATGAAACAACCAATCAGAAGACATCAAATGAGCTGATTGGTTAAATACAGAATGATGGGAGGGGCTTGGGTTGTGACATCATGACAGAGGGTACAAATGAAACTCTGCCATACTAATGATGACATCACAGCAGGTAATGGGTGTGGCTCCATGCAAAGTGGTGACACCCCCAAACACGAGCCCCCCCCTACTCAGCCCCAAGTTTAACCACTTACCATTAATGGGCACTTTACACAGAGACGGAAAGAAGAGAAGAAGAGAGGAGACACGAGATGAGCAACAACTTTAGCTTTTAGCTAGCTGCTAACACAGCTAGTACCAAACACTGTAGGAGCTCTGCTGAACTCCGGACCCTTCTACCAGAGGATAGCTAACCCTGACCTAGCTAACCTTGCTGACCTGTCTAACCTAGCCAATCTAGCTGATTTTGCTAAGCTAAGTAACATGACCAACCTAGCTAACCTGGCTAATATCCTGAACCACCCAGTTTGTCCTCGGATTCCTGATCCTCTAACTAGCTAAGCAGAGTTTCTATTGCCTGCCTGTCCACTGACGTATCCTACATTTTAAGGCATATTGGGGCTATTTTAGGTCAGGGAGGAGTCTGTTAGGCCAAAGGCACCATATATTGTTTTCAACAGGAAATAGGAAACATTAATTGCTACTAAGAAATGTCTTTGAACGTTGTCCATCAGAGGATTCTTATTGTCTGGATGAAACTGATCACAGGACTTCCCGGATGCTGGAGGACACCTTCACACTGGACAAAGACCCTTATGGGGCACTAGAATCATCCAAAACGCTCGGTGGTTTCTGGAGCGTCTGCAATGCAGGAGGTTCCTCAGCTAGTGTACTGGAGCATGAAAGGCCGTGGAAGATGGCATGCTGAAAGCTTCAGTTTGGGGTCCTGGGTGGTGATCGGGGTGCGATGGTAACCCCAACGTCTCCATGAAGGGGCTCAACTAATGACTCAACAGGCTGGGAGGACTCTGGATGTCCTGCAGGTGTTTGGCATGTTCAGCTGGGGCCCATGGGAGCCCCATCTGATTAAACACTGTGCGGTCATGGTGGGCAGTTAAAGGCATGGTTTCTGTTCAAACTATGGCTCTGTGCCCTGGACCGAAGCTATGAACCCATAGGTCCAACTACTGACAGGCTGCTGTGGAGGTTCTTTAAATCAGACAATCAAACAGAAACACTGATCGAAACTCAAACCGACTGTTGACATGTGCTAGAAAATATCACAGGTTAGTGAGCGCTCCATTATTATTATTATTCTGAGTTCATTCAGATTTTACGCTGAATATGAGGAAGTAAAAAAGCTCCTGTGTTATTCCCACTCCCAAAGTCCACCAGAGCGTGTTGTGTCCATGCAAAGGTTGAAGGTCACAGACAGACGTGACGTCAACACGACACGCAGGAATGTTGTGGATGTGGGGATGGAGTGAAGCCCACCATCATTTTAGAACAAGAAAACGGTGAAAACCAAGGAACCAGAAAAAATGATTCTAAATTTCAAATAAAACAAGACGAAACAAACTGAGTCTTTTCAACCAAAGAAAAACATGAAGGAACTTAATTCAAGTTCAAAAGTAAAAGCAAAAGTGTTGGCGATAAAGCAGTAAAGATGGCAGAACTGGCCACTAAAATCAAATAAAGAGAATAAAAACAAAACAAAAGCAGCTGAACAAGCAAGCAGGAATGGATGGAAGCCAGAGAATCCCTGTCTCTCTTTCTGTCCGTCCTCTCCCTTCACCTGCCGGTCCACTTCCTGTCTGTCTGTCTGCCTGTCTTCTTCTGGTCTGTCTACCAGTAAACCTGAACGTTAACCTCCTGCAGAGAAAACAAGGAAGAGAGTCTCACCCAAGATGGCTGTTGGTACGAATGGGTCTGCCATCAGGACACAAGAGCAGCAGACAGACAGAGAGAAAGACAGGACAAAGAGACGAGTCAGTGGACCACAGCGCGACTGAGCGTTGTGGGTCTGGCTGGCGGCCGAAATACCGAGGAATTTCAGTAAATTCAGCTGGAAGTTCATAATTTACACCGAATGATTCATAAATCTGGACCTAAAGACGACTCAGTGCTGCCGCTGTCAGTGTGATGCGTTCACTGTCAGTGTGATGCGTTCACTGACCATATGTCTTGCTGTGAAGGTTACCTGGGTAGTAGTTGGGGACGGAGGTGCTGATGGTGTTTGTCTTCAGGGTGAAAGAAGATGGAGACGACATGGCTGCAGAGAGAGAGCAGAATTTATCAAAGCCATGACCCCGCCCACATAAGGGCCCCGCCCACATAATGGATCCGCCCACATAATAACCACGCCCATATATTGACTCCGCCCACATAAGGGCCCCGCCCACATAATGGCCCCGCCCACATAATGACCCCGCCCACATAAGGGCCCCGCCCATATTACGGCACTGCCCACATAATGGCCCCGCCCACACAATGACCCCGCCCATAGAGGGCCCCGCCCACATATTGACTCCATCTTGTGTCCCCATCTGTCCACCAATTGGATAGAGTGTGTGTGTGTGCGCGCGTGTGTGTGTGTGGGGGGGGGGGCTGTGTGTGTGTGTGCGTGGACTCACTGTGGCCGTTCAGAGTGTGTGTTTCCACCATGGCTGTGTGTTGGGAGCTGTTCACCATCAGAGTCATTTCCTGTCTGGAGCTCAGTGTTTCCTTCCTCTTCTTGGCCAACTTCCTGCAGACAAAGGCGATGGGGCTGACCTGAGTCTCTGTTGGGACCCAGATGGACCCAGATGGACCCAGATGGACCATCGCCTGAGGATCCATCAGACCAGCCAAATCCAACAGAACCCTGGGAACCACTAACTCGTTACTCCTCCACCAGAGGGAGCCGTTTGGACTCGATGTTCATTAAATGTGAATAAAGAGAAACTAAAATCAGCCTAGAACAGATTGCAGCTTCATCAGAACCAGTAGAACCAGCTAGATCCAGATTGAATCCAATCAGAATCAGAACAAAGTCAAGCAGAACTTAATGGTTCTAATGTGATTCTGATCTGGTTCGGTCCAGTTGAATCAGCCGCTTGGATCTTAAAGTGGTTTTGTGGGTGTGTTAATGTGGAATGTTCTGGATAAGAGACCGGTAGGGCCCAGCCTGCGGTTCTGCTCCGTGTGTCTCTCATTAACAATCGGGCTTCATGGATTCCTTTTAGCAGAACCAAACCCAGACGGGTTCCAGGTTCTGTGAAATGTTCTGGAGAGCAACAAGGTTCTCCTGTTGGTGGACCTCTCCAGGTTCTGGTGGTTCTGATGGACCTGTAGAGGTGGCCACCCTTTAACGATCTCCGGATGCTGCAGAGGAAAACGTGTTTTCTGATCTGCCTCCTCTCTGCTAGTTTCTCTCTTTCTATTCTGAGGAAAGAAAATCCATTTGTCCGATTGCTCACAGAGTTTAACCCGACCTGAGAGCAGATATAGAAATAGCAGAGCGGGCTTTTAAAGGCGCAGCGCCGCGTGCGCGCCGGGTCAGCATGGAGGACGCTGAAAGAGCCCCCAGGCGAGGCGCTGCCCTCCACCCCCTCATGTCTCACTTGCTCTTCTTCTCTGATTCAGAGCCCAACACACAAACAGCAACTCTTTCTTTGCTGCTCCAGCCAGAGCATCGGCCTGCAGAGACAATCCACGCTAAAAATCTGATAAAAGACCAACGCAATGAGGCGCAGAGAGGCAGAGATCAGGCTAAACCCAGGAGGCGGGACCAGGAGGTGGGACCAGGAGGTGGGACCAGGAGGCGGGACCAGGAGGTTACCCCCCTGTAATTGGAGCACACCCTCCGGTCCCCCTTTTTAAACAGGGGGACCACTACCCCAGTCTGCCAATCCAGGGGAACTGCCCCTGATGTCCATGCGATATTGCAGAGTCGCGTGAGTCAACACAACCCTGCAACATCCAGAGCCTTAAGGAACTCCAGGCGGATCCCATCCACCCCCGGGGCCCTGCCACCCCGGGGCCCTGCCACCCTAGGAGCCTCATCCACCCCCGGGGCCCTGCCACCCCGGGGCCCTGCCACCCTAGGAGCCTCATCCACCCCCGGGGCCCTGCCACCCCGGGGCCCTGCCACCCTAGGAGCCTCATCCACCCCCGGGGCCCTGCCACCCCGGGGCCCTGCCACCCTAGGAGCCTCATCCACCCCCGGGGCCCTGCCACCCCGGGGCCCTGCCACCCTAGGAGCCTCATCCACCCCCGGGGCCCTGCCACCCCGGGGCCCTGCCACCCTAGGAGCCTCATCCACCCCCAGGGCCCTGCCACCCTAGGGGCCCTGCCGCCGAGGAGCTTTTTGACCACCTCGGCGACCTCGTCCCCAGAGGTTGGAGAGCCCAACCCAGAGTCCCCATGCTCAGCTTCCTCAACAGAAGGCATGTTGGTGGGATTGAGGAGGTCTTTGAAGTATTCCGCCCACCGGCCCACAACGTCCCGAGTTGAGGTCAGCAGCACACCATCCCCACTGTAAACAGTGTTGGTGCTGCACTGCTTCCCCCTCCTGAGCCGCCGGATGGTGGACCAGAATCGCCTCGAAGCCGTACGGAAGTCTGTCTCCATGGCCTCCAAACTCCTCCCACACCCGAGTTTTTGCCTCAGCGACAACCCGAGCCGCATGCCGTTTAGCCCGCCGGTACCCATCAGCTGCTTCTGGAGTCCCACAGGCCAAAAAGGCCCGATAGGACTCCTTCTTCAGCTTGACAGCATCCCTCACCAAATTGTCCACCAACGGGTTCGAGGGTTGCCGCCGCGACAGGCACCAACAACCTTGCGGCCGCAGCTCCGATAGGCCACCTCGGCAATGGAGGTACGGAACATGGTCCACTCAGACTCAATGTCCCCCACTGGGACGTGGACCCTGCCGTAACATATCATACTCTACTAAAAAATATATGTAACTCATGTTTTACAGTGACTGATTTATCAGTTTATTGTCGTTGCAAAAATATACAAAAATAAAAGGAAATTAAAGATTTTCTTCATATTTTTAAACATTAAATTATGGAATTATGTAAATATGTTCTTTAATTAAACACTGTAAAAGTGTCTGTCCATCGATGTCAATATAAAATGATCAGAATCTATCAAATCAAACATTGAGCTCTTTATTCAGAAAACTATTAATAATCACATCAAAAGTTAGAAACTGTCTTTTCTCTGATTGCCAAATATATTAATGTGTGAGAAAATGTGTCAATAACAGGAATTAACTTAAATACTTTGTAGAACTTTGTGAAGTTCGGTCCATTTACCTGCATTAGCTACTGGCACATATTCAATATGGCCGACGCTCCGACGTATCGCAGCAACGGGCCGGCCCGCTCCATGACCTTTGACCCGCTCCATGAGGCGTCTACGTATTTAGGTCTAAGTTTCTGCAGAGCTGAACCCTCTGACCAATCAGACCCCTGACCTCTGACCCCACAGAGAATAGCAGGCTGAACTCCAGGAAGCTGCAGCTGAAAAGCTTTGAAATGTTCTTCAGAAAAGACAGTCGATGTGTGTGTGTGTTCAGGTGTGTGTGTGTGTTCAGGTGTGTGTGTGTCATGACATCGATGTGTGTGTGTGTTCAGGTGTGTGTGTGTCATGACATCGATGTGTGTGTGTGTTCAGGTGTGTGTGTGTCATGACATCATCAGCAAGGTGTCAGAGATGATTGATTTCACAACACTCAACATGGACACACCGCATGTCAAGGCTAATCTATGCTAATCTAATGAGAGGCAACACAAAGCTGTTAGCTGCAAGGAAGGAGACACTCTGTGTGTGTTACTGTGTGTTACAGTGTGTTACTGTGTGTGTGTGTGTTATTGTGTGTGTGTTACTGTGTGTGTGTTACTGTGTGTTACTGTGTGTTATTGTGTGTGTGTGTGTGTGTGTGTGTGTGTGTGTTGTGTGTGTGTGTGTGTGTGTTACTGTGTGTGTTACTGTGTGTGTTACTGTGTGTTACTGTGTGTGTTACAGTGTGTTACTGTGTGTGTGTGTGTTATTGTGTGTGTGTTACTGTGTGTTACTGTGTGTTATTGTGTGTTATTGTGTGTGTGTGTGTGTGTTATTGTGTGTGTGTTACTGTGTGTTACTGTGTGTTATTGTGTGTTATTGTGTGTGTGTTATTGTGTGTGTGTTATTGTGTGTGTGTTACTGTGTGTTACTGTGTGTTATTGTGTGTTATTGTGTGTGTGTGCAGTGTTGCAGGGTTAATAGCATTAGCTGCTTGTAATGAACCCGTCTGATCACATGATCGTTTCTCTCACGCCCCCATCGCAGCGTCGTGATGTGAAACGTTGTTAGTGTCTAGTCAAAGGAAGATGACACCAGTGGTAACAGATCTGTTTAAACTGGTTCTTGAGAAATGGAAGACTGGTGGTTCTGATCCGGTTCTGATCCATCAGGACACTGGTCCTCTGATGGAGCCAAAGTTTGTTTCAGAACCAGATTTCTCACCAGAACCTCCAGGCTGTCCAGGATCAGCCTGAACCCTCTCAGTTACCAAGCGGTAACTGCTCGCCATGGAAACGACCCCTGACCCCAGTTCTGTCCAGTCGCTGCAGACTTCCCAGCAAATATCAGGTTTAAAGATGGAGTTTGATTATTGATCAATGAAAATTATATAATGAAAATTATAGTTTCTATGAAACACATCAGCTCTCTGGCAGGAAACACTCAGGTGTTGTTAGGGTCAAAGGTCAAACAGGTTACTTACAGGTAGTAAGTGTAGGAGTGATAATTTCTTCGTCTGAATGGTGGGGGCGAAGCAGAGGGATGAAATGGAGGGAAAGAAAAAGAAAAACAGAAAAAGGAAAAACAAGATTAATGTCTGGAAGAAAAAGCAACAGAACAGATGAGTTCAAGTATCAGAGGATTGATTGGCTGGTGGCGGCGATGCTGATTGGCTGGTGATGGTGGTGGGGGCGGGGTTAGGTTTCATGTGTGAGATGGAAACAGAGTCTGAAAGCAGAACAGAAAACCAGCAGCAGATGTAATCATCTGGAGCCAGAGGAGTTCCTCTGGGCTCTGTCCTCTGCCACAACCAGTCCTCCCAACACCTGAAACCCTTCCTCCACTGGACATCCCAGAAAATCTTTCAGAAGATAGTTTGTGTTTTCAAATTGTTCCCTGATTCGCTGTTGGGTCCCAGTCAGTCCAGATGCTGACTGGGCCCCTCCTCTTCCTCAGGCTACCTCTGGTTTATGCTGCCATAACATGAATCAGCCCATAGCATGATGCTTCCTCCTTACCCTAATCTGCAAACAGCAGAGCAGTTTTTATATTAGCGGTACAGCTAGCTTTGAAAACATTTAGCGTACTTAGCTTTGCCTAAATTAATTTTCCAGATAAATTCCAAAGCACTAATTTACTTGCCTAAACTTTATTCAAAGTTCAACATTATTCAATGTTGAACTTTGAATAAAGTTCAACATTTATGTTGAAGTTTTAGTTATCAACTGTTTACAATTCTTTGAGTGGAGGAACCCGGTCTGGGATTGGGACCAGAGGGGGCCCAGTCCGGGACCGAGACATCCTGGGTGATTCCACTCAAATGAAAACGCTCCTTCATTATTTCCCATTCTTCTGTTTGACTGTTAGCAACAACTCTGACTGTTAGCCATGTCTCTGTTAGCCATGTCTCTGTTAGCCATGTCTCTGTTAGCCATGTCCCATGTCTCTGTTAGCCATGTCTCTGTTAGCCATGTCTCTGTTAGCCATGTCTCTGTTAGCCATGTCTCTGTTAGCCATGTCTCTGTTAGCCATGTCTCTGTTAGCCATGTCTCTGTTAGCCATGTTTCTGTTAGCCATGTCTCTGTTAGCCATGTCTCTGTTAGCCATGTCTCTGTTAGCCATGTCTCTGTTAGCCATGTCTCTGTTAGCCATGTCTCTGTTAGCCATGTCTCTGTTAGCCATGTCTCTGTTAGCCATGTCTCTGTTAGCCATGTCTCTGTTAGCGATGTCTCTGTTAGCCATGTCTCTGTTAGCGATGTCTCTGTTAGCCATGTCTCTGTTAGCGATGTCTCTGTTAGCCATGTCTCTGTTAGCCATGTCTCTGTTAGCGATGTCTCTGTTAGCCATGTCTCTGTTAGCCATGTCTCTGTTAGCCATGTCTCTGTTAGCCATGTCTCTGTTAGCCATGTCTCTGTTAGCCATGTCTCTGTTAGCCATGTCTCTGTTAGCCATGTCTCTGTTAGCCATGTTTCTGTTAGCCATGTCTCTGTTAGCCATGTCTCTGTTAGCCATGTCTCTGTTAGCCATGTCTCTGTTGGCCATGTCTCTGACATGTCATCATCCGGTTTATGAAGCTGTTTGTGTTTCTTAACACTTCATTTCTCCAAACATCCCAAATGGACAGGTTTCAAGAGTAAACATCAGATCTGTGCCTCAGACTCTTCCTTTCATCATTTTCTCCACTCATCTGTTTGCTTGTTGCTGATTTTTTTAAACCGGCGCTCTCAGATAAATCTGCAGCTGTGTGAAGGAGACGAAAGGCCATTTCCAAAAGCTCGCTATCGACATGACAGGGTCCGCTAACGAGGGCTGGATGTTTTTCATGTCAGGAGCGTCTCCTTGCCCTGCAGCACGCAGCCTCCTGCTGTAATGAGTCTAACCTCCGTTTGGTCACAGAGTGGAAATCAAACGCACCCTGTCAACATTAAAAACCTCATTAGAGACCGAACAGGCGCCTCTCTGCAGCATCAGGAACACAGATCAGAGCTCGATCGACCCGACTCACATTGTACCCACACGCACACACACACACACACACACACACACACACACACACACACACACACGCACACACACACACACACACACACACACACACACACACACACACACACACACAATGTGTGTGTTTCTAGCCTGCAGCCATTCAGCTTGAGGCGACCAAGAAAAAAGAATAAAATGTTCTTTCATCTAAATTTCTCTCTCATCTCCAACGTTCTCCAAAACCTGACGCTTTTCTGTGTGTGTGTGTGTGTGTGTGTGTGTGTGTGTGTGTGTGTGTGTGTGTGTGTGTGTGTGTGTGTGTGTGTGTCTCGGCAGGGCTGTGTGTTTGATGTTGGAGACTAAAGTCAGTCCAGATACAATTTAATGGTGATTAGTGCAATCTGCTCCATTATTCCTCCTCTTCCTCACAGTCACCGAATCAGGAGTTCTGTCAGTAGGGGGGACAGTAGCCCCCCACTGTCAATGGGGTTCTGTCAGTAGGGGAGTACTGTCAGTGGGGGGGGGTTCTCTAAGTTTGGGGTACCGTCAGTGAAGTGTACCTTCAGTGGGGGGGTTCTTTCATCGGAGGGGGTTCTGTCAGTGGGGGGGTGTTCCCACGGACAGGGGGGGTCTGTCAGCGGGGGGACAGTAGCAGTGAGACGGCTGTGTCTGCTGTGGATTTCCATGTGAGACCAGTGACCTGTTAGCATTGTAGCGCTGTAGCCAAACGAAGCAGCTTCCTGGTTTCTGACTGACCGGTAGACCGGTGGTCCCCACACATCTACAGACCTGCTTGTTTCCCCACAGCAGATTCAAACTGGTGCTTTGTGATTATTCAGTCGCTGATGACACAAGACTAGAAATCATGTTGAAGACGTTCTCTGTGAGTTGGGTTCTGACCTTTTCTTCATCAGGAGGATGACTCCTAGGAAGATGATGATGAAGAGGAGGATGCCAGCGATGGACCCAGCAATCTTCACCGTGTGGTCCGTCTGTTTCTCCTGCTCCGGTTCTGGTTTCCTGGTTGCAGTTCCTGAAAACAGTGACTAGCA
>NC_088849.1:27388265-27420765 GCF_904066995.2 Poecilia reticulata | reverse complement strand
CTCAGCGCTGAAGTAGTACTGGGAGTTGAGCAGGGAGGCGTTCTGGAAGTGGACCGGAACCGGATAGCAGCGCAGGATCTCTGCAGTTCCTCTCTTCAGCCTGCGGGGGCGCTCCTCCTCCACCACCACCTGGTACTTACTGCGACAGCAGGGTTCATGAGAGCTCAGAAACATTACGCCGTCTTAGCTAGCTGGTCAGGAAACTAAACGGTCGGTCAGTTACTTAGTTAACAACTAGTCTAATAACAAAACAATCCAGTCAGTTATTTTCTTGACAATTAATCTAAGAATCAACATACATCATTGTGATGTTAATAAAATACATTGGCTCAATGATAAAGAATACCCTTTATTATCAATATTCCCCCGAACGCTCAGCGCCCCTACTGCGCCTGAACGCGCCACGCTCAGCGTCCCGACTGCGCCTGTACGCGCCGCGCTCAGCGCCCCGCCTGCACCTGAACGCGCCACGCTCAGCGTCCCGACTGCGCCTGAACGCGCCGCGCTCAGCGCCCCGCCTGCACCTGAACGCGCCACGCTCAGCGCCCCGCCTGCACCTGAACGCGCCGCGCTCAGCGTCCCGACTGCGCCTGAACGCGCCGCGCTCAGCGCCCCGCCTGCACCTGAACGCGCCACGCTCAGCGTCCCGACTGCGCCTGAACGCACCACGCTCAGCGCCCCGACTGCGCCTGAACGCACCGCGCTCAGCGCCCCGACTGCGCCTGAACGCACCGCGCTCAGCGCCCCGACTGCGCCTGAACGCACCGCGCTCAGCGTCCCGTCTGCGCCTGAACGCACCGCGCTCAGCGCCCCGACTGCGCCTGAACGCATCACGCTCAGTGTCCCGCTTGTGTCCTGAACGCGCCACGCTCAGCGTCCCGACTGCGCCTGAACGCCTCACGCTCAGCGTCCCGACTGCGCCTGAACGCCTCACGCTCAGCGTCCCGCTTGTGTCCTGAACGCCTCACGCTCAGCGTCCCGACTGCGCCTGAACGCCTCACGCTCAGCGTCCCGCTTGTGTCCTGAACGCGCCGCGCTCAGCGTCCCGACTGCACCTGAACGCGCCGCGCTCAGCGTCCCGACTGCACCTGAACGCGCCGCGCTCAGCGCCCCTACTGCGCCTGAACGCGCCACGCTCAGCGCCCCGCGTGTGTCCTGAGGGATGTTGGGAACTACAGTTGCTCCTCATGGTCAGGACAGAAGTCATACACCAGCAGGTGCCGCACTAATGGGCTCTCAGGATGTAGGACTGCAGCACTAAATGAAGGGAGAGCAGGAAGACCTGCGCGCTCCTCCGTGCGCAGTGACTCATTGTTGACAGGAAACTGATCCCGTCTGGACTTCCCTCCAGAGGCGGAGCCAGAGAGACATCAGAGACATCTGATGACCGACATGTAGCAGCACCAGGTCATTCCGATACAGTATTTGGAATCATTGTATTATGCAGAGATGAAAACCAATAATAAAAATATGAAAAGAAAATGTATAAACTTTATAATAGGCCATGTGATGATGCGTATAATAGATTTATATCAGGTGTGATCCGTAGCCAGTCTTGGTGATGATTTGGCTGAGGGGGTTCAGGCCTATTGAAGGCTCTTAGAGTCCTATTGATGTTGTACATCTCTAAGTCATAGACTTTCTTGTAATCAATCCAAGCGGTACACAGGTTGGTGTGTCGGGTTTTGCAGTCTCGGGCGACTGTGTGGTCTACAAGGAGTTGGTGTTTGGCTCGTCTGCTATTTATGCCTAAGCCCTTCTGTGCCTTGCTCATGTATTTATCCATGTGCCCGCTTATCTTAGCCGCTATGATGCCTGACATGAGCTTCCATGTTGTAGAGAGACAGGTTATTGGCCGATAGTTGGATGGGACTGAACCCTTCGAGGGTTCCTTCTGTATCAGGATTGTGCGCCCTTCAGTTAACCATTCAGGGTGAGTCCCATTTTGTAGCAGCTGGTTCAGTTGAGCTGCCAGTCGCTCATGGAGGGCAGTGAGTTTCTTAAGCCAGTAGGCATGGATCATGTCAGGTCCTGGTGCTGTCCAGTTTTTCATACCCGAGACTCTGTCTTGGACATCTGCCACAGTGATGGTTACCGGGGCTTGTTCAGGGAGGTTGCTGTGGTCCTCTCGTGGAGAGGTTAGCCACTGTGCATTGCTGTTGTGGGACGCCTCCCTTTCCCATATGCCTTTCCAGTATTGTTCAGTCTCCAGCCTGGGTGGGTCCGCTCTGTTGTTATTACCCTGCCATTGAGAGTACACTTTAGCTGGTTGGGTGGCGAAGAGCCGGTTAATCCTCCTGGCTTCATTCTCTCTCGTGTATCTCTTTAGGCGGCTGGCCAAGGCTTGGAGCCTTTGTTTGGCAGTTTCGAGTGCTTCAGGTATGGGCATCTGGCTGTACTTCTTGGGTGCTGATCTTGTCATTGCACCCCTTTGGAGCTCTGACAGTTGACTCACTTCCCTCCTTGTTATCTTGATCTTAGCCTCTAACCGTCTTTTCCATGGTGGGTATTGGGTCTCATGGTTGCTCTTATAACCAAGCATCTCAAGGATCACTGATGCTGAGTTGTATATCAGCTCATTGGTTTCTGTTATGGTGTTGGTAGGGATCGTTCTCAATGCCGAATTCACATCTTCAATGAGACTTTCTGATGGTACTTCACTCAGCCGTTGTAATTGGCGTCGGGGTCGTCTGGTGTTCATTCGGGCCATGATTCTCTCTCTCAGGTCAGTTGCTGCCTCGTTCAGCTCAGATGGTTCGTTCATTACTGGGGCTACATACCCAGTCTCTGGGCGGGGAGTTGTAGTTGACTCCCTTCTGACCTGGCATCCTGGCTCCTTCCCGTAGCACTTGTGTCGTACCTCGTCAATCTCAAGTTGTGACAGCAGTTGCCGTTTGCGGATGTTGGAACACTGAGCTACTAGTTGTTTGGCAGTTAGTGTTGACTGGGGATGTCGAGCTAACCATTCCTCCCACAGTCTTTGCATGTAGCCCCTCTGACTAGGATTACTTGAGTAGTAGCATTCCAACAGATCCATGTTTTCACCTCTCGCCCATTTCCGTCTTGTTCCAGTAGCCCACTTTTCATCAGGGTGCTCTGGTTCCCCAGCACCTTGTTTGGCCGGACGACGTCAGAGCCGGCATGTCGTGCTTATCAATGTCTCTCATGGTATGAGGTCAGCTATATAGATCAAAGGGTCTTTCCTAAGGACCTACACTGACAGCTCAATGTCACTGTTGTATCTTTGCCCCGGCCTGGAATCAAACCAGGGTCTCCTGGTGAAAGTCGGGTGACTGACCCATTGAATCGGGTGAGTTGGGTGACTTGTATATATATTCTCATTTGTGGCCTCTGGCTCCACCACTACTCCTTTCTCTTTCTTTCCTCCCACTCTTGTTTCTCTCTATCTCCTTTCTTCTTTTTCAAACCGTCTCCAATCACATTCCTCCATACTCGCAGAGTGTGTGTGTGACAGTAATCAGATTACAGCTGCAGGTCGCCCGCAGCAACACCTTTTGTCCTGCGCTGTCGGAGCTCAAAGCTCAGTTAAATTTAAACACGGCGACAGGAAGCGCATCTGACGGCTTCCAGGGCAGCACCGAGGCAACACACACACTCACTCAGTGTGTGTGTTGCCTCGGTGCTGCAGCTCAGAGGAACAAGGTGGTTCCATTAGAACCTGACCCGGCTCCGGATGGACCACACCCACTGCTTCTTAATTGACCCAATCACTGGTTGCCCCACAGCTGTCCACATGGCAACTGTTTCCGTGGTAACACCTGGCAGAACGACTGTAGGAGGTTCTGCCAGGTGTGAGGGTGGGTGGCGTGCCCAGGGCTACCTGACGGGGGCGCCGCGGCTCTGAGCAGGCTTCAGCAGGACGGTGACGGACGAGTCGGTCTGGTTGAGAGGGGACTCCTGGTCATAGGGTGGCATCAGAGGGGCTGGGGGTAAATAACAAGAGGGGGTTAGAGACAGGGGCAGCTTCACCAGAACAACAAACCAGAGCTGACCGACCGGAGATCCTGGTGGTGAACTGGGTGATAACTGGGGGCCCGAAGCCCTTGATGGTAGAAGCTCTTATTGTGAAGGAGTAGGTGGAGCCTGGCGACAGCCCCGAGAACACGTGACTCGTCTCATTGGCCGCCTTCAGCACCTTGCCGCTCTGATTGGACAGGTCAAACTCTGTGTCGAAAGAGCTCAGAGCTTTGTAGGTAATCTGTGGAGAGAGTGGCATGAGCGCCTGGCGGCCGAACCTGGGCTTCGTGAGAAATGCGGTTGTTCTGACCTCGTAGTGGCGGATCAGGCCGAAGGCTTGCTGCGGCTCCCTCCAGCTCAGCCCGATCTGCTGCTCATAGCTGCGGCCCAGGATGGAGTCCACCGGGACCGCACCAGGCACTGCAACCACAAACCGAGTCAGGACTGGGTCAGAACGCAGAACCCGACCCACTCAGACCCACACAGACCCACTCAGATCCACTCAGACCCACACAGACCCACTCAGACCCACTCAGACCCACTCAGATCCACACAGACCCACTCAGACCCACTCAGACCCACTCAGACCCACTCAGACCCACAGAGCTCCACAGAGACCCACTCAGATCCACAGAGATCCACAGAGACCCACTCAGATCCACTCAGACCCACTCAGATCCACAGAGATCCACAGAGATCCACACAGATCCACTCAGACCCACACAGATCCACACAGACCCACTCAGATCCACCCAGACCCACTCAGATCCACAGAGATCCACCCAGACCCACTCAGATCCACCCAGACCCACTCAGCATCGTACCGTCCTGGTCGGTCAGCACCAGCAGCTCCTCACTCTCCTTGTGTCCCTCCTGGTTGCTTAGCAACAGCTTCAGGCTGACGTTGGTGAATGGCGGAAGGTTACGCACGGTGTGCTGTGGCTGCGCACTCCTAGTGTCCGACACCACCTCCTCGCCCAACTGCTCCTTCACCTCCCTGCAGGAGACAAAGACTGAGGTCCACCTGCTGGCCACGCCCACTCACTGGCCCCGCCCACTCTGCTTACCTTGTGGCTCCTGCAGGCCGGTAGCGGTACTGCACCGTCAAATTGTAGTGGTGGCAACGCGTCACATTGTATCCGAACGGCTGCCATTGGACCGTCACCTGTTTGGACTGAACATCTGCCACCAGGAGGCGCCGCGGGCCGTGCATCGGATCTGACAAACACAACAGCCAACGATGAGAAGCCGCCACTGCAGAGTCGCTTCAGGGCTTTACTGGCCTCGACCGCTGGGCTCAGACCGTTCTCTGTGGTTCCTCTGCTAAGGTTCTGTGACCCGTCTGGACAGTCCAACAGGTCTACTAATGGGTCCAACCATCCAGTCACCAGACCGGAACCATGTGGAGGGAACCGCTGTGTTCTCGCAATCCCAGACCTCCAGAACTTTCAACTTCAGACACACGAATAAAAACACACACCTAGACACACACCTAGACACACACCTAGACTAGACACACACCTAGACACACACCTAGACTAGACACACACCTAGACACACACCTAGACACACACCTAGACACACACCTAGACACACACCTAGACTAGACACACACCTAGACTAGACACACACCTAGACACACACCTAGACACACACCTAGACACACACCTAGACTAGACACACACCTAGACACACACCTAGACACACACCTAGACTAGACACACACCTAGACACACACCTAGACACACACCTAGACACACCTAGACACACACCTAGACACACCTAGACACACCTAGACACACCTAGACTAGACACACACCTAGACTAGACACACACCTAGACTAGACACACACCTAGACACACACCTAGACACACACCTAGACACACACCTAGACTAGACACACACCTAGACACACACCTAGACTAGACACACACCTAGACACACACCTAGACACACACCTAGACACACACCTAGACTAGACACACACCTAGACTAGACACACACCTAGACACACACAATCTGAGTCAGTATTTCTGTGTTTCTGGATGACAGACGGAGATCCACTCAGAAGAGGAATGATGGATAAAAGTAGCTCAGAGCAATTTCTCCTGACAAAAACTGCCTCCCTGTGTGTGTGTGTGTGTGTGTGTGTGTGTGTGTGTGTGTGTGTGCGCAGAACAATACTTTTCCTGTTCTCTCTTACCTTTCATCTGTGTGTGGTCGATGAAGGCTGCTCACAAACTTCCTGTTATTGAGCTGTGGCTGCGCACACACACACACACACACACACACACACACACACACACACACACACACACACACACACACGCCCTCTAAGGCTGTTAGTGCAGCACTTGTGAGCTTCTTCTCGATTGTGGGATGAAAGACGGACAGAGCTAAAACCCTGCTGCATGTACAGCACACACACCGTCACACACGCACCAACATCGCCACGGCAACAATTGGGGTTGGGGTTCAAGGAGAGAAGGAGGGGCTGAGCTGGATCCTATTACCCATAATCCCCGGGGGGAAGAGAAAGCCGCCTCATGAAATCCTTCAATTCCTCAAAGAAGAAATGTTTCTGAATGACAGTTGGACACGTCCCTGTTGGACACGTCTGTTGGACACGTCCCTGTTGGACACGTCCCTGTTGGACACGTCCCTGTTGGACACGTCCCTGTTGGACTCGTCTGTTGGACACGTCCCTGTTGGACACGTCCCTGTTGGACACGTCCCTGTTGGACTCGTCTGTTGGACACGTCCCTGTTGGACACGTCCCTGTTGGACACGTCCCTGTTGGACACGTCCCTGTCCTGCAGCATTTCAAGCAGCCACTTGTTGCGTTGGAACCGAATAGCGTTCTGTTCTGGCTGCATATTTAAGGAACCGAGTCTTCAGGTCCAAACGGGTCAGCAGGAGACTCGGTCTGGACCCGTCTTCAGGTCCGCCAGAGGAGCTGTTTCAGAAACGGTTTATTTGGTTCCGATGGCGGTTATGCAGAGCGGCTCCTGTCCACTGTCGCCATGTGCTTGCTGAGGAGGCGGAGCTAATGCCTGATGCAATCAGCCGGATCCAACCAAAGATCTGGACTGGAATCAGTGGGACCGGGTTCCTCTGGAACAACAGGTGTTCAGGTTCTGCAGCGGCTCGGACCTCCAGAATGTCACCGCTAAACGACTTCAGGTCTGATGACCCCTGCTGCACCATGTGACCCGCCTTCCTCCTCCAGTTCCTCCTCTTCCTCATTCTCCTCTTCCTCCTCCTCCAGATGACGTCTGACTGTTGAAAAGTCGCCGCCTCGCTGCCTGACCTTTTCAGCCAACGCCACCCTGACTGATTGAAACAGATTTCCTACATGACTCTGGCATTCAGCCACTGACACACACACACACACACACACACACACACACACACACACACACACACACACACACACACACACACACACACACACGCAGAGCAGCTGCTGTGAATGATATTTCCGACCTCAGTTTCCGATCTCCTGCTTCTCTTACATTCAGTGTGATAAGGACAGAAAGCATGTAGCAGTGGCAGCGCCCCCACCAGGCAGCGCCCCCACCAGGCAGCGCCCCCACCAGGCAGCGCCCCCACCAGGCAGCGCCCCCTGCAGGCAGCGCCCCCTGCAGGCAGCGCCCCCACCAGGCAGCGCCCCCACCAGGCAGCGCCCCCTGCAGGCAGCGCCCCCACCAGGCAGCGCCCCCTGCAGGCAGCGCCCCCTGCAGGCAGCGCCCCCACCAGGCAGCGCCCCCTGCAGGCAGCGCCCCCACCAGGCAGCGCCCCCACCAGGCAGCGCCCCCTGCAGGCAGCGCCCCCTGCAGGCAGCGCCCCCACCAGGCAGCGCCCCCACCAGGCAGCGCCCCCAGCAGGCAGCGCCCCCAGCAGGCAGCGCCCCCACCAGGCAGCACCCCCAGCAGGCAGCGCCCCCACCAGGCAGCGCCCCCTGCAGGCAGCGCCCCCAGCAGAAGATGCATTCAGGCACTTCCTGTAAATATGAGGACGTGTTGGACGAAAGTCAGAGGACAGAATGTCCATCGGTTGGTCCACCACCAACATGCTGTTCTGACCTCTCTGGGCCTCCGTACTCACATTGTGCAGATCAGCGTTCCTTCAGAAACAATGTTCAATCAAACACAACAAACACCAACCCAGTCTGGTCCGGTTCAGGTCCATCCAGTCCAGAACCGGAACCTGAACACGGCGGCGAACAGAGCGTGAAAATCTGAGGTGGAAAAAGCCCGGATGGAGGAAGTGAAATATTGATGGTGTTTTCCTGAGAGCCTGCAGACAAACGGACCGTCGCTCTTTAATGGATGTTAACAGAACCGGGCCGGATCTCAGGACTGCAAGGTCTTCTGGTTCTGGTCAAGTTCTGAAGCCATGAGTTCTGACCTCGGCTCCAGAACCTTCAGCAAGTTTATCTCAGGAACGTCTCTGGTTGGTCCACCAGAACTTTGGTCACATCAACGAGAATCATTTGGACCACACTTTAGGTTCTGCAGGTTCTGATTTTGCCACACCATCCAGCTGCTGGTCCAATCAGAACATCAGGATCCAGAGAATCTGGCACCAAACTGCTCTCTACGGATCGCCACACCGAACCCGACAGCTGCTCCAGAACATCTACAACACAACCACCAGGTCCGGTCCAGAACAACCAGCCTCAAACATTTACTTTCCAGAACCGATTTAGAACAAACCATCAGGTCCAGAACCACCAGGTCAGGGTGGTCTGTGGTACTGCTACAAGTCTGGTTCTGGAGCAGAGGTCCAAACTCTGGATGTGTTTTACAGAACCAGGTTCTTCCCACCGAAGCGGTTCTGGTACCAGGACCGGCTCTTCTCTGGTTTCATCCAGCGGATGTATGGACCTCCTGGTGTTAGGTTCTGGAGGAGGATCCGGGTTCTGGAGGAGGATCCGGGTTCTGGAGGAGGATCCGGGTTCTGGAGGAGGATCCGGGTCGGGGTGGAACCGGTGAAGACTTGATTTGGGTGTAAAAGTTCTTCTGCAGCCCAGTCGGGTCTGTAGGGATCAGTGGAGGATTTGAAGCTTCTGGATCAGAACCGATCAGAACCAAGCCAGAGGTTGGCAGCAGCAGATGTTTGTGTCACCAAGTCGAGTCGCCTGACTGAGCGGCGCATCCTAAAGCGGGTATGATGGGAACGCTCATTCATTATTAAACACACACACACACACACACACACACACACACACACACACACACACACACACGACTGCTCCATAATTCATCTCCAGTCAGATGAATAAATAAAAGCAGCTGAAGACACAGATGAGTTTTATCAGAGCGAACATGATCGCTCAGAAGCTCACCGAGAGCCTGAGCTGCCAATCACACACACACACACACACACACACACCCCTACACACACACACACACACACACACACACCCACCCCTACACACACACACACACACACACACACACACACACACACACCCCTACACACACACACACACACACACACACCCCTACACACACACACACACACACACACACACACACACACACACCCCTACACACACACACACACACGCGCGCGTCTTTTCATGTTTCTGCCTGTTTCCTGCTGTTCTCTCTGAGGAGCGCTTGTTTTTACCAGCTGACAGCTCAGACGGGTGGAGGTTATCACAGAGAACACCAACCTGTTGGAGAACCTCCACCTGCACCAGGCAGAGCAGAACCACCTGGAGCAGGTTGAGGTTCTGCTCGTCCCAGAACTTCCTCATTGGACGGTTCTGCAGGCCCAGTCAGAACCGGGCCCAGTAGCTCGCGGTTCCTGTGGTAATCAGTGAAATTCTCTGATGATCCAATAAACATTCTGCAGGTTTTTCATCCATTTTATGCAAAATGGGAAATAAATGAAAGATGCAAATGAATTTACTTCATTTTAAAAGATTAACCCTTTACTGAACCTGCAGCCGGTGAGGAGAAGCGACCAGAAGGTTCAACATGTTGTTAATTAATGTTTTTATATTTTACTCTTCATGATTCATCAACTTTGATCAACAGATCAATTCATCACGATCAATGATTCCAGCCGTTCAAACGCGCCTTCATCAGAACCACCAGAACCACCAGGACCACCAGAACCACCAGAACCTCCATCAGAACCATCAGAACCACCAGAACCATCAGAACCACCAGAACCAGCAGAACCAGCAGAACCATCAGAACCATCAGAACCACCAGAACCAGCAGAACCATCAGAACCACCAGAACCATCAGAACCACCAGAACCATCAGAACCACCATCAGAACCATCAGAACCACCAGAACCATCAGAACCACCAGAACCTCCATCAGAACCATCAGAACCATCAGAACCATCAGAACCACCAGGACCACCAGAACCATCAGAACCATCAGAACCAGCAGAACCAGCAAAACCTCCATCAGAACCATCAGAACCATCAGAACCATCAGAACCACCAGGACCACCAGAACCATCAGAACCATCAGAACCATCAGAACCACCATCAGAACCACCAGAACCTCCATCAGAACCATCAGAACCACCAGAACCATCAGAACCAGCAAAACCACCATCAGAACCATCAGAACCAGCAAAACCTCCATCAGAACCATCAGAACCACCAGAACCACCATCAGAACCATCAGAACCACCAGAACCACCATCAGAACCATCAGAACCATCAGAACCACCAGAACCACCATCAGAACCATCAGAACCACCAGAACCACCAGAACCACCATCAGAACCATCAGAACCACCAGAACCACCATCAGAACCATCAGAACCACCAGAACCACCATCAGAACCATCAGAACCATCAGAACCACCAGAACCTCCATCAGAACCACCAGAACCACCAGAACCATCAGAACCAGCAAAACCTCCATCAGAACCACCAGAACCACCAGAACCATCAGAACCATGTTTCGTCTCCAAACTGTCAGCAGTTCTGCCAACGAGTCCAGAAAAACCCAGCAGCACCCGAACGCATCATCCCCCAGAACCAGTCCAGAACCTGAGACCGGACCTGCAGCTAGGAATTCAGTCAGACTGGAATCAATATGAACAATGATAACGAATCAATAAGTGAATTGATTCTGATGCTGAGGGAACCAGCCTCTGATCATGATTATTGCTATAAGTGAAGTTATCAGCTGGTCCTTCTGCTCGGCACACATCACAGTAATTACTGCATAAACATCTTTCATTTTTAATGAACATTTATTATTTATGGAAGCTAAATATTTCATAACCGAGCGTGTTATCAGCGACATGACAATAAACGGAAGATAAAACATTTCAGAACCAAACCCAGATAACAACAACAACACTTATAATAATAATAATAATAATAATAACAACACTTATAATAATAATAATAATAACAATAATAATAATAATAATAATAATAACAACAACAATAACACTTATAATGATAATAATAATAATAATAATAATAATAATAATAACAACAACAATAACACTTATAATAATAATAATAATAACAATAATAATAATAATAATAATAATAATAACAACAACAATAACACTTATAATAATAATAATAATAATAATAATAATAATAATAATAATAACAACAATAACACTTATAATAATAATAATAATAACAATAATAATAATAATAATAATAATAATAACAACAACAATAACACTTATAATGATAATAATAATAATAATAATAATAACAACAATAACACTTATAATAATAATAATAATAATAATAATAACAACAACAATAACACTTATAATAATAATAATAATAATAACAACAATAACAATAATAATAATAATAAACGTGGATCATAAATAAGAGGGAAGAACCTCCAGAGTTCTACAGCTGCTGCACCTGTTTAATTAGCTAGCTAATTGCTAATCACATCCTGTTTGTTGTTTGCACACATTAAATCAGTGTGTGTGTGTGTGTGTGTGTGTGTGTGTGTGTGTGTGTGTGTGTGTGTGTGTGTGTTCACCCAGCCAGTAAGCAACAGCTATTAGAGCTCCAGTTTCAGCACTCAGGGCTAATGAGCGCAGCACTAACGAAGCAGGCTGCCTTAACGAGCTCACCGTTGGCCATTAGCCGCCTGATGAGTTAGCTTAGCATTAATGGTCCAACATTAACCTCCTGAAGAGATGAGGCGGCCTGCAGACCAGACATCCATCAGGTACCACTGGCTTCACTCACCTGCACACTTGGTCCTGGCTCTGAGCGGTGGCCCAGGGTTTCCTGTCCCTCCTTCCAGGGGCCTGGTCAGCAGAACGCTGATCTCGTACTCTGTGTCTGGGTCCAGGTGTCCGATCTTGTGGGTGGGCTTGTCGACAGGTGTGGTGTCGATCAGCATGCCCGCCGTTGTACGGTACTCCACCTGGCAACCAGGACAGCATTAGAACCCGCCAGCTGCATTGAGCAACCTGTTCCCCTCCTGGCCTGTGGGGGCGCTGCACCAAGAACCACTGAAGGAAACGACACAAAAACCTCTGAAGACACTGAGAGCAACTTCCTTCTTCACCAGATGGAAACAAGATGGAGGATTTTAGCGGTTGGAGGATTTCTCTTTAGGCTAAAGACCAGGAGCCATTTCTGCTGCTAGCTAACATGTTAGCTTTGGTTGGATTTACCCAGAATGCCCTGCGCTGTAGTCCACTTCCTGCTTTTGGAGCGGTCTCTGGTCCGCTTGGCCTGGTTCACATTCAAACCAACCAGAGTTCACTTCAACCGAACCCAGACCGAGGTCTGGAGGACCAGAGGTCAGAGGTCGGTCAGCGTTCACACCTCACCAACCGAACCGGACTTTGACTAGGCAAACGGACTGGAGTTGAGTTAAAGTGGACTGGAGCAGGAGTGAAGAAGATCTGGTGAAAATGCATGACTAGACGCCAACCTGACTCAAGAGGAGCTTCAACCAGAACGTTTTGAGAACGACTCAGAGATTTACAGGAGTTCAGTGCCATGAACTGTGGGACAATGTGGAACATTGTCTGAGATCTTCTACAGCCTTACAGGTTCTACTCCTCAAACACACCAGAACCTCAGTAGAGTCCAGTGAAACCAGGAAGGGCGAACACCAGGCTCTTGTGTTGGACCTGCATGACGTCGCCAGTAGCTAGCAGGAACTCTGATGTAAGGCTGGTGGTTACATGAGGAACCACCGGACCAAGCAGACCTCTGGAAAACCGCATCAGTAAAGAGCCGGAGAACCTCCTGACCCGTCCCTAACGGGTCCAGCAGAACTGACCTGCCACACGCAGACCACCACAACCAACGGTCAGTGACGGACCAGGACTCACCTCTCTGTCAATGATGGGTCCGTCTCCGTTGATGGAGTTGGCGTTGAGTTGGATCCAGAGGTAGGTGGCGCCGACCGCAGTGAGCTGAGGTGGGGCAATTGGTACCGGTGGTTCTGAGGGAGTGAGAAATCCAGGATCAGTCCAACACACACACACACACACACACACACACACACACACACACACACACACACACACACTCCTCAGGGTCTCACTGGCCTCTTAGCAGGGGGGGAAAAGTTAACGAGTTAATTAATATTTGTGACCTTCGGCGAATCACAGCAGACCTGGATTCTATTACCCAGAATCCTCAGAGGAGCTGCTCCACTTCCTCCTGACCCAGTTCGAACACACGCGCACACACACACACACCTCCACACACATACCGCACACTCACACGCAAGCACACACACACACACACACACACACGCACGCACGCACGCACGCACGCACGCACGCACGCACGCACGCACGCACGCACAGGAGGTCTCCTACATTCAGGTTTCATCCCTGAAAATAGTCAGACAGCGTCCAGCAGCCAATCAGAGGCCAGGACTCACGTTTGACTGTGAGGTCAGCGTAGGAGGACACGCCCACGCCTCGATCTGATTGGACGATGCAGCGGTAGCGTCCCGAGTCGCCTTTGGTCGTGTTCTTGATGTCGAAGCTCGCCACGTAACGCCGGGAGTTCACCGGCCTGGTCTCCTTGGCAACGGCCTGCCGACCCCCCATGCCCTGCGACCCGAAGAGAGGCGGTGAGAGAGGAAGGGGGCGTGGCCAGACCATTGCCGTGGGCGGACTCACCTGCAGGTAGAGCAGCAGGTGGTGCTGCGGCTGGCCGTTCACCGTGCATTGGAAGGAGGCCGTCTGGCCGGCGTTCACCTCCACCGCCTTAAGGTGCAGCGGGTGGGGTGTGCTCACTGCGCAGGGAGGTCAGAGGTCAAACACTGAGTCAGCAACACAGAGCAGCCACACCTGGCGTCACACGGGATGACGGCCTGACACACACTGATACACACATGTTTGCCTGACTGTCTTTGTGGGGACTTTCCATTGACTTCCATTCATTTCTACAGCCAAACCCAATTCACACCTTAGTCCTGAATCTGACCCCTGACCCCTGACCCAAAAACAGCGTTTCACCTTCGGCCCCCTCCAGGGGCCGTGGGTCCCCACAACATAGCATGTGTCAGGAAAATGGTCCCCACAAGGTATTACAAACAAACGCACACACACACACACACACACACACACATCAAAACAGGGCAGCATCTAAACTGCGGCTGGTTGGATGAGCAGTGAGATAAACAGACGCATGGATCAAAGTCCATGCTAATCAATTTATATTTTAATGAGCTCCCCTGCCTACACACACACACCGATACACACACACACCGATAGACACACACACACACACACACACACACCGATACACACACACACACCTATAGAGACACACACACACACACCGATACACACACACACACACACCGATACACACACACACCGATACACACACACACACCGATACACACACACACACACACACACACACCGATACACACACACACACACACCGATACACACACACACCGATACACACACACACACCGATACACACACACACACACACACACACACACACACCGAGACACACACACACACACACTGATAGACACACTTTGACCTTGTTTTTAAGATGCCAGTAGAACTTTTTACATTATTATCCGATTAGGTACCCAAACCTCGTTAATCAATTAGAGACCTGCTCTGGTAAGGGGCGGAGCTTGCTGTCATTGTGTGTGTGTGTGTGTGTACTTACTACACTGGTGTCCCTGCAGAGTGATGTCTCTGATGGCCAGGACTCCTCTCTGCCCGGTGCTGACCGCCTCGAACAGAACCTGGAAGACACCAGAGTCCGTTGGGACTCGGCGGCTAACGAAAGGCAGCTGCAGTGGTTGAGGCACAGGCTAATTTTCTAGTTATTTTCTAGCACACTTAGCTTAGCATAGCTTAACGGTTTGCAACTCTATTTTTAGCACTGCTATGCTAACTCTATTCAACTTAACGTAAAGTGACAATTATTAAACAATTATGGACTATAAATTGCTGCTTAATTGACCTCTGTTCTGCAGTGAGGCGTTAGCGCCAAGCTAATATGTATTCCTATGGGCCCCATGCGGGAACCTCAGGAACATTTTACCACCGCGTCTCACAGCAGCTAACTGCTGCTAACTGCTAACTCTTCGTCCTGTTAACAGTTTTATTGTAATAATAATAATAACACATTTTTTCTGAAGGCGCCTTTCAAAGCTCATAGACAGGCTTGAGACTGTTGGACATTTGGACAGAGACGTTCTAGTTCAGCTCAGTGTCCAGGTCATCACTCCTCCATCGCCGTGCCATCCAGCAGGACGTCCTGTCCCGCTGTCCAGAGGACACTTCCACTAGTTTCTGTCCTCTGCCAGAACCGAGACCTTGTGATCTCAGCAACATGTAAAAGGACAGACATCTCTCAGCTGTCTGTCCTTTCAAATGTCCCATGGTGTCTCTCAGCTGTCCCCTGGTGTCTCCAGGTGTCCCCTGGTGTCTCTGAGCTCTCAGCTGTCCCCTGGTGTCTCCAGGTGTCCCATGGTGTCTCTCAGCTCTCAGCTGTCCCCTGGTGTCTCCAGGTGTCCCCTGGTGTCTCCAGGTGTCCCATGGTGTCTCTGAGCTCTCAGCTGTCCCCTGGTGTCTCCAGGTGTCCCATGGTGTCTCTCAGCTCTCAGCTGTCCCCTGGTGTCTCCAGGTGTCCCCTGGTGTCTCCAGGTGTCCCTGTCCAGCCGTGCAGCAGAGAGGACATGTCCTCTCAGGCCTCGGGGACAAACAGGAAGCTCTTGATGGACCAGCCGCGATGCAAACACATTCCATGGTCTTATCGTCACGGAAACCGCTGCCACACTTCCTGTTAGAGCCCAGAAACAGGAAGCGCTCCTCCCTCCATCTGTTTTCCTCCACTTCCTTTTCCAGAACTCTTCCTCTGCTTCTCTCCATCCTCCTCCTCCTCTTTCATTTACTCCGTCACTAATGAGGTGGATGAGCTGTTGCCATGGTGATGCAGCTAATTAGTGCGCCTCGCTGTGATGATGGGGCGGCACTTCAAACACCTGCATGTCTGTCTCTGATTGGCCGGGAGCCGGAGACCGAACCGGAGGAGACGATTCAGAACGTGACCGAGGTTGGGACTAGGCTGGCCAAAGGGACCCTACTGATTCCCTTTGGACCCATAGGGAGCCTGTAGGGAATCTGTAGGGAACCTGTAGGGAACCAATAGGGAACCTGTAGGGAACCAATAGGGAATCTGTAGGGAACCAATAGGGAACCTGTAGGGAACCAATAGGGAACCAATAGGGAACCAATAGGGAACCAATAGGGAACCTGTAGGGAACCAATAGGGAACCTGTAGGGAACCAATAGGGAACCAATAGGGAACCAATAGGGAACCTGTAGGGAACCAATAGGGAACCTGTAGGGAACCAATAGGGAACCAATAGGGAACCTGTAGGGAACCAATAGGGAACCAATAGGGAACCAATAGGGAACCAATAGGGAACCTGTAGGGAACCAATAGGGAGCCTGTAGGGAACCAATAGGGAGCCTGTAGGGAACCAATAGGGAACCTGTAGGGAACCAATAGGGAACCTGTAGGGAACCAATAGGGAACCAATAGGGAACCAATAGGGAACCAATAGGGAACCTGTAGGGAACCAATAGGGAACCAATAGGGAACCAATAGGGAACCAATAGGGAACCTGTAGGGAACCAATAGGGAGCCTGTAGGGAACCAATAGGGAGCCTGTAGGGAACCAATAGGGAACCTGTAGGGAACCAATAGGGAACCTGCAGAGAACCTACTGATTCCCCTTGGACCCATTAAAAAACTATTATTTTTTAATGAGACAATTAAATTTAATTTACATAATTATTGTGGTAGAAGCCATTTGTTTGTTATATACTTAATGAAACATATTCACCGTGTTTGATTTGGTTGTAAATGACTTACACTCACACAGATCGAGGTAATTAGTCCAAGTTTGTCGTTTATTGATCGTTCAGAAACTACAGCGGCTGTAAAGCACCAAGACAAAGGCTCATGTAACGGTAAAAAACAGGCGCGAGGTAAAATAACCCTTATACTGGGTGACGCACACCCGTTGCTATGGCAACCGCCACGAGCCGAGCAGGGACTACATTAAAAACATAACATTCAGTCCGTTACGATATCAGGTTTTCAGGCTTGATATTTATTTAGTGATCAGTAATAATCATGAACACAGAGATGGTTGATTGGTTCATTTTAATCTGTTATTTTAATAATGGAACCGAAACGCACAGAATTGCGCAACACCTTGTTGAAACAATAATCACTGAGATTATTGTTGTTGTTGGGTCATTAATTTGAAAACGTTTTGTTGACTTTTTAAATGTATTATTTTTCTGTTCTTTAATAGTGAGGAACGTTTGAACCCAGCCAGAGGACCTGCTGCTCTCAGCCAATCAGAGGACCTGCTGCTCTCAGCCAATCAGAGGACCTGCTGCTCTCAGCCAATCAGAGGACCTGCTGCTCTCAGCCAATCAGAGGACCTGCTGCTCTCAGCCAATCAGAGGACCTGCTGCTCTCAGCCAATCAGAGGACCTGCTGCTCTCAGCCAATCAGAGGACCTGCTGCTCTCAGCCAATCAGAGGACCTGCTGCTCTCAGCCAATCAGAGGACCTGCTGCTCTCAGCCTCCTGCTGGTTCAGTTTGCCACCTGATGCTGAGATCCACATGTTGCTCCGCTGCTCTGGCACAGAGTTCAGAAACAATATGAAATGGGAAAAAAGCTGTTTATTAACTGACTAAGTCGTGTTTTAGATTGTTCTGGAAAAACGAATCAGTCACGGCTGATTCTTTACAGCAGACAGCCGCTCCTCTAGCAGGTACTGCGCAGCCCCACTAAATCCTTTAGGGGTAGCAGCACCTGCCGTGCCCCTGCTTTCACCCCTGCCTACGACCCAAAGGGAACCAGTTGTGTTTCAGACACGTGACCCTGATGACGTGCGAAATGCAGATGGAGGTCAGGAAGCGGATTTCTGACCAAACAGAGCAAAATGGATCACAGCGAATAGCTAACGGCCTAAATAAGCTGGAACAGACGAGGTATCTAGAGAAGTACGTGTATATTTAGGATATGATCCATATTGTGTCTGTAAAAGAGACCCGCTGCGTGACGTTGGTGCTACGTCATCAGAAACACGGAGAGCCTGTAGACCAGGTGTGTGTTTTACCTGGTAGTGATTTGGCCAGAAAGTGGATACAGCAAGCTCCACCCCTTTCCAGATGTGGTAGGCGGGGCCAGAAGAGTTAATGACAGGAACTCCCAGAGGGCTGTTGTTCTCTGTAGATAAGAGACACACCTGAGAGCTGCACCCACACATCCATAGCCCCGCCCACAGACAGCCCCGCCCTCCGTACCTGTAACATAGACGTTGAGTGTGGCGGGCGCGGCCCCCTCGCGGCCCCCCGCCTGGTAGAACTGGAAGCTGAGGCAGTGCGTGTCGTTCTCGCGGAGCGGCGGCAGCAGCAGCTGGGCGCGCTGGCCGCTGTAGCGACCCGATGTGTTCACAAACAGGAAGGAAGAACCTGGAGGTGAAATAACAAAATAAAAGCCCGTGGACCTTCACAATCAAAGCCCAGGTCCCCAGACTGATTCCACCCGGAGGCTCCTGGTTAACCTGCTAAACATCACTGTCAAAATAAAAGTTATAGCCAGCACAAAACTTTCAGATTAAAAGCCTGATCTACAAAAAGACGATGGCGAATTAAAGCAGAAAATCAATAATTCATCTGCTGCCCGAGACTCAAACTGCTGGTTTAATTGGAAGACTTCAGAATAAAAGCCCCTGGTGCCTGTGCACGTGCACGTGCACGCCCTCATTAGTGTGCGCCGACGCTGCCAACCCGGCTACAGCCGTCAGTCAGACGCTTCGCCGCTGCAGGTCGCTTTGCAAAGTTTCTGTGAAATTTAAATCATTCCCACTTTGTAAACTCGCTGTGTGGGTTGAAGGGCGTCTCCATGGCAACCGGAGGAGAGAGCGGCCTGCGGCACGAAGACGGCTGTGGGGCTGTCAGTCCTGTTGCCCCGGAGACGAATCTCACCTGGCCAGAAGTGGTTGTGATCCGATCAGTCCAAGAGATTAAAGACTGGACCCCCGGAGCCAGAACCTGTTTTGTTCCCCATTTTGTTGTTGATTTGCAGTAAAATTAATTTAACCTTCGGACTAAATAAATATGAATCTATTTTTAGTAAACATATTAATAAACTTGTTAATTAACTGATTCACTGTCGTATGACACAGACTAGCGACCTGTCCAGGTGACCCTGTCCAGGTGACCCCGCCTCTCGCCCGGACCGTTAGCTGGACAGGCAGCATCATCTGCTGACCCACTAAGGGACAAGGGTGTTAGAAAATATATCTTTATAAATGATTTTATTATTATATATTATTTTTCCATGATGACAGGTGAGGCTTCCCCTCAAGTGTTGGTGGGCGGGGCTAAGCCTCCAGTGTTGGTGGGCGGGGCTAAGCCTCCAGTGTTGGTGGGCGGGGCTAAGCCTCCAGTGTTGGTGGGCGGGGCTAAGCCTCCATGGTTCAGGGCTTTCAGTACGCCTCTGGCAGCTTAAAGTTTGGACCGAAACCAGCTAACCCAGCAATCTAAGTTCTACCTCATCAGAACCCGTCTGATTACATCTACTGGGTTCTGGACCACAGGAGCCTCCTGCAGGTCGGGTTGGAGCGGGTTCTGTCAAACCCGGCCAGGAAGCAGACGGTTTTCCTCTCTGCAGGGGTCTGTCAGAGTTCAGAACCGGATCGACCTCCAGCCTCAAACTGACGATTCTCCAATCTGAGACCGATTGGCTGGTCCACCGCTAACAGGACTCTGTGTGTGTGTGTGTGTGTGTGTGTGTGTGTGTGTGTGTGTGTGTGTGTGTGTGTGTCAGCAGATCAATAGCCCTTGAGGAGAATCGATTAGAAAAACAAGAGCTTTAATCACAGTGGAGGGAGGAAGAGGAGGACTGATGAAGAACAAAATCTTTGGTTCTGATGGGTTCCAATGAGCTCATTCACATGGGAATGTTCTGGTTCTGATTGGCTCCCTGTGGTTCGGTCCAGCCTGTTCAGCCCAGACGCTCAGAGAGTTCTGCTTGGTTCGGATCCGGTCCAGAACCATCAGGTGGTTCTGAAGGAGCTGCAATGGACCCTTCTTCATCCAACGAAGACCTCCATCATCAGTGGGTTCATGACCCGGTCGACCAATCAGGGCGGAGGAACAAACACCAACAGCTGCCTCCTTCCCCTCCCGCCCCTTTCTCACCTGTCAGCCAATCACAGCTGAGTACTACCAGTTCCAAGCCAATCCCAGCAGAGCCAGCTCACTCTCTCTGTCACACACACACACACACACACACACACACACACACACACACACACACACACACACACAGATGGAGGCGTAATTCTATTACCAGAGTTGTATCGAGACGTGAGGAGAGGCAGCTGCAACGCATTGAGGAGATTTACTGACACACATACCAGCAGGAAGTGTGTGTGTGTGTGTGTGTGTGTGTGTGTGTGTGTGTGTGTGTGTGTGTGTGTCCTGCCTTCCTGCTCTCAGGGATTTATTTCAGGAGCTGATTGAAAGCTTAAATTTCTGAAAACATCAAACTGATCTTCAGTTTAAAGGCGCAGTCACATTCATTCACTACACTCTGATTCCAAAACCAGTATAAACCAGTAAAGCCTTCATGAACTGGTGATAACAAATAAGCTAGTTATCCCTTCAGCTTCTGACCAGTGACCAGTTATCTAACAGCACTCAGAACTCAGCCCTGAGGGGAGGTCACAGAGAGGTCACGGTCCTGAGCTACAGAGGTCACAGAGAGGTCACCATCTCTCTGCAGAGTCGACCAATCAGAACTTCATGGGAAGGTAAGAGTCTACGATTGGCTGTTTCCAGGACAACAGGGCTAGCTTTGCTGCAATGTGTCTAATGGAAAGTTAGATGGAAGGAGGACCTTGGACGGGGTCCATTTACAGGAGTTGCGCTCAGCTCGGTAGGAAAAGAACTCTGAGGGCCTCATGCGATGCAGACGCAGCAGAGCAGCAGAAGCTTCAGGCTCTGCAGCAGTGACATTCTGGCTAGGATGCTGTCAGGGGGCGTGTCCAAACAGCAGCCAGGTAAAGAGGGCGGAGCCAGTAGCCGACACATCTGTTAGCCTGAGCTAGCCAGCTTAGACAATGCAATGCTCTCTGACCAATGGGAAGATAAACATGGAAATCATCAGCAAAGCAGCAAATACAGATTAAACAGACACAGATGGGTCCCACATGGGTCCCACATGGGGCCAGACAGTGTGATTAGCTGGAGCGGACCCATGTGTGGCAGAACTCAGTGGACCAGTTAGAGAACAGCACAGATCAAAGCAGCCAATGGGGAGGCAGCGAGCTCTCGCCTGATTGGCTGAGTGATTCTGAGGCCGTCGCATTCTGCAGCAGAATGTGCAGCAGCGTGCGACACGCTGATAAACCCTTTCACACACTCCTTAACCCAACAACAACAACTTTCACACACACACACGGTGTGTATTATTCATGAAGAATCAGCTTCTTCCTGTTGCTCGGCCCGACTCACCTTTAAACACCGCTTACCTGCAGCTGGGTGTGTGTGTGTGTGTGTGTGTTATCGGTTTTCACTTTAAAGCCAGAACGTGTGTGTTTGTGTTTAACTCGACACACACGCTGAAAAGTGTTTTTGACCTCCAGGTCTCTTTGACACTGAAATGCATTGTGGGAGTTATCACACGACGCACAGCCAGGCCGAGTGTGTGTGTGTGTTTATATTTGCCTTGCAGCTTCACAGAGTGTGTGTGTGTGTTTGTTGTGTACAGCTGGCAGTGAGCTGATAACAGGCCTATTAGAAATATTAATATACCCTGAACCCACAGAGGCATCCAGGGAGCGCTGTGTGTGTGTGGGTGTGTGTGTGTGTGTGTATGAGTGTACGTCTGTGTGTGTGTGTGTGTGTACGTCTGCGTGTGCCTCTGTGCGTGTGTGTGTGCGTGTGTGTGTATGCGTGTGTGTGTGAGTGTATGAGTGTGTGTGTGTGTGTGAGTGTGTGTGTGTGTGAGTGTGTGTGTGTGCGAGTGTGTGTGTGTGTGTGTGTGTGTGTGTGTGTGTGTGTGTGTGTGTATGCGTGTGTGTGTGTGTGTGTGTGTGTGTGTGTGTGTGTGTGTGTGTGTGCGTGTGTGTGTGTGTGTGTGTGTGTGAGTGTGTGTGTGTGTGTGTGTGTGTGCGTGTGTGTGTGTGTGTTCCTTCTGCTCGTTCTGATTGGAGCCAATCAACTAAAACCCAGAGACCCGGCATTCCTTCAGCCCTCAGCAGTGACTGGCAGGTGGACAGAACCTTCCAAACCTTCTGAGGAGCGCCGGACCGGACCTGATGCTGGAGAACCAGGACAGAACCTCACTGAGATGCTCCCGGGTCCAACCTGTCCACTGAGGGGTTGGATGGTGTTCAATGCAAGAGTTCCAGGCTCTACAGAACCAGAACACGACTGGAACCTGCAGAACCGAGACCAGAGAAGCATCTGAGGAGCTAACGGGTCCAGCATCCTGACCCATTCTGTGTTCTGGGTTTGTTCTGGTCGGCTTCAGTAAAAGCTAACGGCGCCGACTGCTGCAGAACCTGAAATATCAGAACCACTGAGAGCATCTGGACTGGAGCAGAGGGAGCGCTCCGGTAAAACCGGTCTGAGCCTCAGGTTCTGTTTCAGGTCGGATCCGGGCTGTGGAGGGTTACTTTGATTTAATGTTCTGCTCGATGCTGCACACATCAGCCGGGAGGAGACTGAACTACAGAGGTGTGTGTGTGTGTGTGTGTGTGTGTGTGTGTGTGCGTGTGTGTGTGTGTGTGTGTGTGTGTGTGTGTGTGTTGGGACAGAAGCTGTCTGGTTGCTGGGTTCGGCTGTAGTTAGTCACTCGGTGAAGCAGGAAGGAGGTGAACTCTTCCTCCCCCTCCTCTTCCTCCATAACTCACGGTGAACAGACTCTAACCGCCTCCCCCCTGTGTGTCCTCGCTCAGCCTGTCTCTCACGTGATTGGCTCTGTGATTTAGGGCTGCTGCATTCTCATTCGTCAGCGGGTTAACCTCTGTGAGCATGAGACAAGCGGCGCGCGGCCAGCGTTATCTGCCCGGCTCATTGTGAACTCCGGCCGTCCGTCCATAACTCAGGCAGGAAGTGTGGCAGGTCAATAGGAGATAAGACAAAGGCAGCGGCGGCGGCGGGCCAAACGGAGCCAGCGAGCGTTAAAGCGACGGTTCGATACTTCATTACTCTGACATCAAACCTGCAGCAGCATCTGAACCTGCAGGAACAGCAGTCTGACCGCCTGAGGACTGCACCACTTCACCTGAGCTTCGTTAACCAGCTAATTAACTGCGTCACCCGACGGTGTCCACATTCAGGACAACAAGAACCAAGAAGCCTGAGCAATAAAACCCCAGAATCGTTTTCAGGAGAATCACTGAAACAACCATGTGCTCCAGGTCAGGGAGACTGGGAATGTTCCAGATATGTTACCATGACGACGCAGATGCTGCAAACAGATAGGTGTGGATGAGACAAAACTTTCTGAAACTGGAGTTTCCAGAGTCATAGATCTAGGGTTATAGATCTAGAGCACAGCTTCAGATGTTCCAGCTGTAAACTAGAGACCAGGCTGACCTCTGACCTCTGACCTGACCCTTCGGTTCCTCAGTGGACCTTCTAGCAGCTGCAGAACATTTCAGGCCCAGAGGACGAAAGTCTGAGACCAGAAACTTTGATTCCTGCAGCAGGAGACCTGAGTAGAACCAGGAGGGTGGAGACACCAGCTGGTTCTACACCACCTGGATCTACACCACCTGGTTCTACACCACCTGCTTCTACACCACCTGGTTCTACACCACCTGGTTCTACACCACCTGGTTCTACACCACCTGGTTCTACACCACCTGGTTCTACACCACCTGGTTCTACACCATCTAGTTCTACACCACCTGGTTCTACACCACCTGGATCTACACCAGCTGGTTCTACACCAGCTGGTTCTACACCACCTAGTTCTACACCACCTGGTTCTACACCACCTGGTGCTACACCACCTGGTGCTACACCACCTAGTTCTACACCACCTGGTTCTACACCACCTAGTTCTACACCACCTGGTTCTACACCACCTGGTGCTACACCACCTGGTTCTACACCACCTGGTTCTACACCACCTGGTTCTACACCACCTGGTGCTACACCACCTGGTGCTACACCACCTAGTTCTACACCACCTGGTTCTACACCACCTAGTTCTACACCACCTGGTTCTACACCACCTGGTTCTACACCACCTGGTTCTACACCACCTGGTTCTACACCACCTGGTTCTACACCACCTGGTGCTACACCACCTAGTTCTACACCACCTGGTTCTACACCACCTAGTTCTACACCACCTGGTTCTACACCACCTGGTGCTACACCACCTAGTTCTACACCACCTGGTTCTACACCACCTGGTTCTACACCACCTGGTTCTACACCACCTAGTTCTACACCACCTGGTTCTACACCACCTGGTGCTACACCACCTAGTTCTACACCACCTGGTTCTACACCAGCTGGTTCTACACCAGCTGGATCTACACCACCTAGTTCTACACCACCTGGTTCTACACCACCTGGTGCTACACCACCTAGTTCTACACCACCTAGTTCTACACCACCTGGTTCTACACCACCTGGTGCTACACCACCTAGTTCTACACCACCTGGTTCTACACCAGCTGGTTCTACACCAGCTGGATCTACACCAGCTGGTTCTACACCAACTGGTTCTACACCAGCTGATTCTACACCACCTGGTTCTACACCAGCTGATTCTACACCACCTGGTTCTACACCAGCTGATTCTACACCACCTGGTTCTACACCAACTGGTTCTACACCAGCTGATTCTACACCACCTGGTTCTACACCAGCTGATTCTACACCACCTAGTTCTACACCAGCTGGTTCTACACCACCCGGTTCTACACCAGCTGGTTAGAACCAGCTGATTCTACACTACCTGGTTCTACACCAGCTGGTTCTACACCACCTGGTTCTACACCACCTGGTTCTACACCAGCTGGTTCTACACCACCTGGTTCTACACCACCTGGTTCTACACCACCTGGTTCTACACCAGCTGGTTCTACACCAGCTGGTTCTACACCAGCTGGTTCTACACCATGTGGTTCTACACCACCTGGTTCTACACCACCTGGTTCTACACCACCTGGTTCTACACCAGCTGGTTCTACACCAACTGGTTCTACACCAGCTGATTCTACACCACCTGGTTCTACACCACCTGGTTCTACACCAGCTGGATCTACACCAGCTGGTTCTACACCACCTGGTTCTACACCAGCTGGTTCTACACCATGTGGTTCTACACCACCTGGTTCTACACCAGCTGGTTCTACACCATGTGGTTCTACACCACCTGGTTCTACACCAGCTGGTTCTACACCATGTGGTTCTACACCAGCTGGATCTACACCACCTAGTTCTACACCACCTGGTTCTACACCACCTGGTTCTACACCACCTAGTTCTACACCACCTGGTTCTACACCACCTGGTGCTACACCACCTAGTTCTACACCACCTAGTTCTACACCAGCTGGTTCTACACCACCTGGTTCTACACCAGCTGGTTCTACACCAGCTGGATCTACACCAGCTGGTTCTACACCAACTGGTTCTACACCAACTGGTTCTACACCAGCTGATTCTACACCACCTGGTTCTACACCAGCTGATTCTACACCACCTGGTTCTACACCAACTGGTTCTACACCAGCTGATTCTACACCACCTGGTTCTACACCAGCTGATTCTACACCACCTAGTTCTACACCAGCTGGTTCTACACCACCCGGTTCTACACCAGCTGGTTCTACACCATGTGGTTCTACACCACCTGGTTCTACACCACCTGGTTCTACACCAGCTGATTCTACACTACCTGGTTCTACACCAGCTGGTTCTACACCAGCTGGTTCTACACCACCTGGTTCTACACCACCTGGTTCTACACCAGCTGGTTCTACACCACCTGGTTCTACACCACCTGGTTCTACACCACCTGGTTCTACACCAGCTGGTTCTACACCAGCTGGTTCTACACCAGCTGGTTCTACACCATGTGGTTCTACACCACCTGGTTCTACACCAGCTGGTTCTACACCACCTGGTTCTACACCACCTGGTTCTACACCAGCTGGTTCTACACCAACTGGTTCTACACCAGCTGATTCTACACCACCTGGTTCTACACCACCTGGTTCTACACCAGCTGGATCTACACCAGCTGGTTCTACACCACCTGGTTCTACACCACCTGGTTCTACACCAGCTGGATCTACACCAGCTGGTTCTACACCACCTAGTTCTACACCAACTGGTTCTACACCAGCTGATTCTACACCACCTGGTTCTACACCACCTGGTTCTACACCAGCTGGTTCTACACCATGGTTCTACACCACCTGGTTCTACACCACCTAGTTCTACACCACCTGGTTCTACACCACCCACTTCTACACCACCTGGTTCTACACCACCTAGTTCTACACCACCTGGTTCTACTTTAATCTACTGCTGGTAGTTTATAAATCACTGAACGGATGAAAGACCTGCTGCTGGTGCTCTGACTGAACCCAGGAGGTGGATCCGTCACGGTGGACGGGTCCAACCCGGGTTTTGGTTTCGTTTCATAAGTTGAGCTTCATGAAGCTTTTCTAAGCCCGTCTTTGTTTCCTGGTGTTGCCTCTGGATGTTGTTTGACGTTTAATTCTCCTTCTCATCATAAAGCTCTTTGCTGAAAATGTGCTCTGCCAATAACGTTACTTTGCCTTGCAGAGCCCCAACAGGAAGCCAGATGTTCATGAACCTGAAATCAGTTGGACTGTTACAGGTCAGGGTGTCCAGGTCTGGCCCCCCTGTCCTCCAGGGACAGTGTCCTATCTGGGTTAGAAGTCTCTGCTCCATCCCAGCTGGTTCAGATGGTCCAAATGCCTCTTCAGCAACTCAAAGTTCTCCAGAGGTTCTGCTAATGAACCTTCATTGGACTCAGGTGTCCTGAACCAGGACTGAGACATGCTGGGACTCTGGACACCACCGAGTTACACCGATAGCAGGAGAAAAAAGCTCCACACTGAACAGATCTGATTCAGTTTGACACAGATAAGAAACAAAACCACAATATTCATAAAAATATGTTGGAAAAAGGAAGGCCTGAGAGGGGCTCCCTGAGGAACTCCACCTGGACCCACCGGAGCGTACCTGCAGGGATCCATGGGTTGCTGTTGGGCCGCCCTCTGGTGTCGCCCTGCTCCCAGTCGAAGTCGTCCTCCTTGGACTGGACCAGTGTGCAGTCTGGACCCTGACCGGCCAGGCATGCTGAAAGAGAACCAGAAAGATCTCAGTCACAGTTCTGATCCGCTGTGAATCCGAACCCAACCAGGTTGGTTCTGATGTCTAGAAAACATCGGACCCAAAGATCTGAACTCAACTCAGAGTTCATGTTGAGATAATGAAGTAAACTTCATTTAAACCACAAAGTGTAACATGAAAACATGAAATCCATCAGGATCTGAATGAAGGAAGCTCTGCTGTCACGTCTACATTTCGGCCAGACGCCGTTGTGCTGGGAGTGAAGCGAAGACGCAAACAGCTGGAGGACAAACGGCCTGAATGAGACGTTTCCCTCCAAGGTGAGCGCCTGGTGACTGCTGTGAACACACCTGTCTGCTTCCCCTCCACCTCATCAGGTTGTTTCAGTGACCACCTCAGAGGGCCGCCAACAATTTGTCCATGTGTGTTACTGAGCCAACGTTCTTCAATTTTACTTTGACTAGGACACAGTCCTCTTGAGCTTCAGCTCAGCAGTAACTGGAGTTCTGGCTCTTGTTCCTGCTGCAGGCCGGACTCAGAGCTCACAGGGAGGAAAAGCGTTCAGAATCAACTCAACTAGTTCTTCAGGACGAACTGCTTCAACATTGGATGGAGGACTGAACTGGTACCAGTTCCTGGGCAGTTTGGTTGCCTGGCCGTCTGACGGGCCGGGCCGCCGTGCACCGGCGCCGCCTGCTGGGCCGTCTGACCACCAGCAGGCATGGCGGTGGAGCGTCCTCCTGCATCTGAAGGTGGACGGAGTGGAGATCGGAACGGCAACCCGAACCACCACCGTCAGCAGCATCGCCATAGTAACAACACACGGATCAGAACCAACCATGTGAGGTCCGTTTGGGTGGTACCAGTCTATTCCAGAGCTGCTGTTGATCCTCAAGACGCCAGAACCTTCTGCGCTCAAGGACCTTCTTTGGTCTGGAGATGTTCTCCAGTTCAGAACCAGCGTTCCCAGTTGTCCATTCAGTCCCTGAAGTTTGGGGTTCTGAATTCAGATGCAGCCTGAAGAAGCCGTCTCTGCGGTCCAGTCGGGCCGCTGGGCTGCCTTCGCGCTGCCTTCGCGCTCAGCAGAGGCAGCAGATTGTAAACATGTCGTTCTTCAGAGGGAGACGGTTCCAGTTCATTACCATTTCCCAGCATGCTCGCTGCCGGCTCCTCACACACTCATAATAGATGGAAGCCTCCTCCTTCCTCCCGACTCAAAGATGTCTAAATCCCTCCATTCATGCCGCCACACACACCCACTCTGAGGTTGTGTGTGTGTGTGTGTGTGTGTGTGTGTGTGTGTGTGTGTGTGTGTGTGTGTGTGTGGCTCTGACGCCTCGTCAACCTCTTCAATGTAATGACTGCGGGTGTGTGTGGCCGTCAACTGAAAGCCTTGACATTAAATAGCTGGAAGGCTCATTTTCTTCCTTTGTAGCAGAAGGCGCATTAAACACACACACACACACACACACACACACACACACACACACACACACACACACACACACACAGGATCATCCCGCTGGGCAGTGTTAGCTCATCAACAGATACCAGACACAATCTGTTTAATCTGCTTCTATGAATTTGCATCTATATAGCAAACTGAACACACACACACACACACACACACACACACACACACACACACACACACACACACACAGCCCTGCGCTGCCTCAGGAAAACAGAAACTAATCTGAGCCTCTGAGTGGCTGAACAGCAAAGACGAGTCTGGACTTGATGACATGAAGCTAAATATAACGTCAACCCAACAAGCTGCTCCAGTTGGTACAGATGCTGGTACCGCTGGTTCTGTTGGTTCTGCTGGTACCGCTGGTTCTGTTGGTTCTGCTGGTACCGCTGGTTCTGCTGGTTCTGCTGGTATCGCTGGTTCTGTTGGTTCTGCTGGTACCGCTGGTTCTGTTTTATTCTACTGGTTCTACTGGTACCACTGGTTCTGTTTTATTCTACTGGTTCTGCTGGTACCGCTGGTTCTGCTGGTACCGCTGATTCTGCTGGTTCTGCTGGTATCGCTGGTTCTGTTGGTTCTGCTGGTACCGCTGGTTCTGTTTTATTCTACTGGTTCTGCTGGTACCGCTGGATCTGCTGGTACCGCTGGTTCTGCTGGTACCGCTGGATCTGCTGGTACCGCTGGATCATGTGGTTCCACTGCAGATGGTTCTGCTCCGTCTCCTCTGTCTGTCCACAGGACATTGTCCCAGAAGTCTCGTCCTCCATCTTGCTGCAGTTTTGCTAACGTCAGTCTGGCAGCCATCTTGTTTCCAGAGAGGAAACCCTTCCTAGCAGTCACACAGGTTCAGGGTCATGACCTTTGACCTTTGCAGCGTGTGGGTTTTTCCTCAGATGTAACCAAAGTTGTGAAACGATGTCGCTGTATGAATCCTCTGGACGAAGGAATAAACCTCGATCCTGGTTTGTTCAGGATTCTGCAAAAGGAACTTCCAGATTCCCAAAGATGTAGCCACTGATGCTAGCTGCTAATGCTAGCTGCTAATGCTAGCTGCTAATGCTAGCTGCTAATGCTAGCTGCTAATGCTAGCACCTGATGGGGAGGAGGAAGCAGCCTGGTGCTCGTTGGTGACTACTGATGCTCACGGTGTTTGGATATAAAATGTCTGAACAGAAAAACATTCAGTTCTTCGTGTTCATCTCAACTCTTTCATTTTCATTTTTGGCCCAAGTTAAAGTTATTGATCTCTGCAGATAGATTACGTATCAGTTCTATTTGCCTTTGATACGGGCTGTCAGGTCCCTGTATGACCGGTGTCAGAGTCTGGTCCGCATTGCCGGCAGTAAGTCGGGCTCGTTTCCGGTGAGAGTTGGACTCCGCCAAGGCTGCCCTTTGTCACTGATTCTGTTCATTACCTTCATGGACAGAATCTCTGACCAGCCGAGGTGTTGATCCGTTTTGGTGGCCTTAGGATCACATCTCTGCTTTTTGCGGATGATGTGGTCCTGTTGGCTTCATCAGATCATCATCTGCATCTCGCTGCAGCGGTTCGCAGCCAGGATGAGGCTCAGTGCCTCCAAATCCGAGGCCATGGTCTTGAGCCGGAAAAGGGTAGAGTGCCTTCTCCGGGTCAGGGGGGTCGTCCTGCCTCAAGTGGAGGAGTTTAAGTATCTGGGGATCTTGTTCATAATGAGGGAAGAAGGGAGATCGACAGGCGGATTGGGGCAGCGTCTGCCGTGAAGCGGGCGCTGTACCGGTCCGTTGTGGTGAAGAGAGAGCTGAGCCAAAAAGCGAAGCTCTCGATTTACCGGTCGATCTACGTTCCCACCCTCATCTATGGTCATGAGCTTTGGGTCATGACCGAAAGAACGAGATCACGGGTACAAGCGGCCGAAATGGGTTTCCTCCGCAGGGTGGCTGGGCTCTCCCTTAGAGAGAGAAGCTCGGTCATCCGGGAGGGACTCAGAGTAGAGCCGCTGCTCCTCCACGTCGAGAGGAGCCAGTTGAGGCTCGGGCATCTGGTCAGGATGCCTCCTGGACGCCTCCCTGGTGAGGAGTTCAGGTCCCACCGGGAGGAGGGGAGACCCAGGACACCTGGAGGGACGATGTCTCTCTATGGCCTGGAAACGCCTTGGGGTTCCTGGAGGACCTGGAAGAGGCTGGGAGGGAAGTCTGGGCCTCCTGAGGCTGCTGACCCCGAGACCCGACCCGGATAAGATGGATGGATGGATGGATGGATGGATGGATGGATGGATGGATGGATGGATGGATGGATGGATGGATGGTAAAATATTATTATAGTGGAATATAAAGCAGGTGTCCATTAGCTTAAGCTAATCTCAGTTAGCCTGTTCCGAATCCCTCTGGAATGTATCTGGTTTGTCTACATTCACAGCTGATGCTGAACTGTAACATCCCATAATTTATGCTTCGGTTTTCATTAATCTGTATTTTTGTTTCTCAGTAGTTTTAGTTTGTAGCTTCAATCGTTATTTTACTGTCTCATAGTTGTTATTATTATTGGATACTGGAAACAATCAGACTATTTATGTTATGAATGAATGAACAGAATCTGGTGTGATTATACAAGTTAAATCTCCTTTTCAGACTCAGTCGCCCAATAAGTGGAGTATTTGCATGTCTGAGTATATTTGGCAGTAAGGTATAGTATTTACACGTAGAAACATGAAAGTCTTTATTATCGTTTTATTTGTGAAATGTCTGAAAAATAAATCATCATCAACTTCATGTTGCAGAGAATTCATTCATTCATGTCTGGATCTGATGATGAATCAGCCGGTGTTTACCCTGAGCACGGATCTGCTTCCCGGACCGGACCGGACCGGACCGGACCGGACCGGGCCGGACCGGACCTTCTGGGTCATTCTGACCAGACTGGACGCGATCGGACCTCACTGCACCATTCCTGATGAAAGCATGTGTTGAAACCTGAGGAGGAGTCGTGACCTGCGACCTTTGGGATGGGGGGGACGGGCTGAGTGGGCCTGCTGATGTTGCCATGGAGATGAGTATCCCACCCAGCTGCTGCTGTCCAGACTCTCGCTGTTTCAGGTGGGATGGTAGCCTGATGTACCATGTAGAGCCGCTAAAGCCCGTCTGGTGGCCCAAAATACCGTGAGCTATAGATAGCCGTGAGCTATAGATAACCGTG
>NC_088849.1:27340765-27383265 GCF_904066995.2 Poecilia reticulata | reverse complement strand
TTATCCATAAAATAATGATTTCTACATATATTATCAAATATATATTATTGTAAAAACAAATCAGTTCATAGTGAAATTGTGTTTTTGATATTATAATGACATAGAAATCATTACTAAAAGGGGGGGGGGGGATCAGCTCCACTGAGGGGCCCTCAGTGGCCCGGGGCCCTCAGTGGTCCGGGGCCCTCAGTGGCCCGGGGCCCTAAGCAGCTGCTTAGTTTGCTTGTGCCTTGGTCCGGCCCTGACCGTTCAGGCGATCACTTCCTAATGACGCAAAATGGAAATTCAGAAGCATAAATGTGCAGAATGTTGGGTTTTAGTGTTCATTCCTGATGAACGTGATCTTTGCTCCTGGGGTTGTTGTTTATTGGTCGCCATGGCAACGAGTCTGCGTGTGACGTAAAGCTGACAGACAGGGAAAAATGTAACCACCCATGTTTATAATGTTTCCCCAGGACAAATTGATCATTTGTTCGTAGAACGTGGCGATATTTAGACCAATCATCAAACATTTCATAAAGCATAAAGGAGCCAAAGTTTGATACATTTTGGCTCCTATTGAGTAAAACTAACAAGATCAATTAAAAACACATGCTATACATTTATCAATATAGGCATATTGCATATCCACGTAAAGGCAAAAAGCTCTTCTAAATGATAGGATCGATACTTTCTTCCTCAACAACACCCAGATTGAACACTAAGCAGATTGATAAAAAGAAACGCAATTAGAGCTAACGAGGCTAACGAGGCACACCCGGTAAAAACGCAATAGTAAAAGAGCAACAGGCCTGATATACTAAAACTATCTATCAGAGTAAAACCGAAGCTCTGAGGTTTCCAACAATACCAGAGTCACCAGGCTACGTGCAAAACTCACTGAACCAGCAGCTAAAGAAGACAAACAGAAATGGCTCATTTCACGAAGCTAAAATCATAAATCCAGTCCTACCTTTGCCGTTTCGTGGTCATAATCCATATTAGAGTAAATAGATAATCCCTGTTCCCTGAGTACATCTCTCATGGTTTTTGGTTCGGCACAGAGGCATTTCCGTGTTTTACGTGGATTCACGTTATGCCGGGTCAAATTTGGTCAATTTACGTCACATGGCTTTTTTTCGCTGTAATTGGTGAATGACTTTAGTTTCCGTATTAATGTCAACGCCCTCAGATTCTATTGGCTCTGACGGTTCGAACGACATGTCAATCGTCAAAATTGACCAATGGGTTCCCGAGAAACTGCCCCGCGTAGTTTTGAAAACCTGAATGGGGAATTGGGAGGTTTTACGCTCAGAGCGCAGTTATTGTAATGTAATTATGAGATATATTAGTTTTTCCTTTGATCATATCATTTTGACAACTTAGTTTTCATTGCTATTTGCATTTTCATTGTTGTATAATTCTATTTGAAGTGTTATTGTGAGTTAATCTGGTCCATTTTCAGTCTATTACAATTTGTCTATTTTTTTTCTCCTTTTATGAATGAATGCAATGTGGATTTTTCAAAAGAACCCCCAAAAACAATTATTAGATGTAATTACTTATTTATGATAAATAATTTATTATATGAAAAGAATAAATGATTAAAACAGACCCTACAGAAATAAAAACAGAAAGTTCAAATGGCACAGATTGTGCCAAAATGGCTCATTTGGAAGGTCCGCCTAGATTTTTATCTAGAAGCATCTAAAACTCATATGATTAACTTTATTTTCATGAAACTTGGCACAGTAAAAGGTCAGATTGTGTACTGTTGTTGCTACTTTTTTTGGCTTTCACTGCATGTTTTGAAAGGAGCATTCATAGATTGAAGTGGTTTTTTTAGGCGGAAATTGATTTTTGTCTTAATTTCTGCTGTTTATCATATTAATTCACTTTCCTCAGTAACAGGCAGGGTGGTTTTTAGAGCTGTAACATGTTCTCTAGGCTCTTGCCTTTGTTTTGATACCAAAACAATTAAAATAAACTCTGTAGTTCTTAAGATACATTCAATTCATTTTGGGCATGTTATTGTCAGCCATATTGCTCAAAAGGAGGCCTGGAGACGGAGAGGAGGGGCCATTATAGAGGAATTCTGGGAGTGGTGACCCAGGCTGACCTGATATAAAGATGATTTAATGAAAAACACAGGGAGACGAACGACGAGACGTGAGACGAGGATCCGACAAGAGACTGAGACAACAGGTGGGTTTAACCAGAGGGAGGCAGGAAAAACCAAGAAAGAAACACAAACATCGCCACAAATTCACTTTGTTCTGTCAGAAACCAAACTATAGATTTATTAGCAGAGATAATATATATTTTACGCCAGCATTGCAGCTTTAAGCCACATTTTTAGAATCAGTAATATTGATGCTCACTCTACTCACCAGACCCAAAAAAGGTTTTGCGTCTTTAATATTTGCTATATTAAAGACGTATATCATAATTTATTGAATAAGACTGTCTGGCATTCACATGTAATTTTTATTCTTAGCACGAGAAAAGAAACGGCGTTAATAACGGCCTTATTAACACCCCAATCTAATCCACCCATTCTGGTTCTGATCCAAACTAACTGCCTGCAGAACCCCAGAGAATCGGTTCTGGTCGGTTCTTCAAGAACAAGCAGAACCCTGAAGGCTGCTCAGTCAGCTCCTGTCCCACTGACACTCTCAGCCCAATGGACCTCACCAAGCTCCGCCCAGAAACGCCCTCTAGTGGCTGCATGTCTCACAAACAAAGCCTCGCTGTGCTTAGCTTCTATGTAAACATGGCGTCTTTCACTCCGACTGACTCTGCTGAGCATTTCTGAGTCGATTAGTTTAGCATTTCTGCCAGATTTTCACAAAATATCATCCACGACAAGGGAACCAACAAGTTCATGTCATCTTTTCTGGACGACATCAAGATGTTTTAGCCACGCGATGCCTCCAACATTGTGGCGTTGCAGCTAAATGCTACCAGTCGATGAGGAAAACGGCAGATCCTCAGACCCTCAGCATAAATATAGACAAGATCACTGATGGCTGTTGTTCTTGTAAGGCTGGGTGAGTCGGACATTCATGGTTTAGAGGGTTTGAATGGGCCTGGGCCTGATACACGGTACTTGGTGCTAGCATGACTAACACGATTACAGTTTAGTAAAAGCTAGCGTGGCTAACACGATTACAGTTTAGTAAAAGCTAGCGTGGCTAACACGATTACAGTTTAGTAAAAGCTAGCGTGGCTAACACAATTACAGTTAAGTAAAAGCTAGCGTGGCTAACACGATTACAGTTTAGTAAAAAGCCTTTCCAGGTGAAATAAAATCTTTAATGTATGTCAGATTCGGTACACATTGCATATTGATCTGTTCAGCTAACGTAAAGCTGTAACTGACAGGCTTCAGGATGTAGAAGTTGTATCGGTACTGCCATTATGCTGTACTTGGCTAAAAGGTTTTCATAATGGATGTGTTTATTATTGACTTTATTTTTTTCATTCACTAAACACAAAGAAAGCAAAGCAATAATACTTACACCAGCAGAAACTTTGTTCTTATTGATCCTACAACGGTCGAGCTCAAGCTTTGATCCAAGCAAGACTTTCCGTTTCAGATTTTGGAAATCTGTGAATTTTAGTTCTACAAACACGATCAGGATACCTGACATCACCTGTACAGATTCCCCACTGACGGTGGAGAATCATTCGAGTCCTGACGCAAAAACTTTCTGCCCGTCTGCTAGTCCACGATGTACATTAGCATGTTTACTACTGTAGCTTGTGTTTGTGAGACGGTCACGCATGTGGTAGCTGTGCTGTGATGTGAAATGGGCATCAGCCAATGAAACGCGGCCGCTGTGGTAAGGTCCATTCTCTGGGTGGAACCAGGCTCAGCTCATGTGTCGTGTGGCTAGTTAGCCGCTAGCTAACAGCTTCTATGGACAAGATGTGATGACAGCTGAGAGACAGAAGCTGTCCAACACACACAGGGACAGGACACAGCAGAGACAGACAGGACAGGAGACTGAGAGGGGACAGGAGATGTCCAGTCAGGTCCGGCTGTAAGGAGTTCTGCTGGAGACAAACTGAAGGACCGAGGTCCAAACCGGCCTGTCCAAACTGAACCCTGAATGTTCCGTCAGTTTTAGAGAAGTAAAACATGCTCTGGAACTCTGTGTGTGTGTGTGTGTGTGTGTGTGTGTGTGTGTGTGTGTGTGTGTGTGTGTGTGTGTGTGTGTGTGTGTGTGTGTGTGTGTGTGTAAACTGTGATCTCCAGCAGGAACAGAACCAGCATCAGGGTTAGCACACCAAGCTAACTCGCCTGCGGCCAAACATGAATTATGCAGAACTCAGCCTGCAGCCTCTGGCTGTGTGAGAGTGTGTGTGTGTGTGTGTGTGTGTGTGTGTGTGTGTGTGTGTGTGTGTGTGTGTGTGTGTGTGTGTGTGTGTGTGTGTGTGTGTGTTATCCGGCTGCACTCGAGGCTGTCTGCATGACGGTATTAGAATAATATGCTAATTACTAATAATTACCCTATAACATACACACTGATTATCTGACCCTCCTCTTCCTCTTTCTTCCTCCTCCTCACTCGCTGCAGCGCCTCCAGGCGAGGAAGAGGAGGAGGAAGAGGAGGTCCACCTCTCCAATGGACCGGATCAGTTCTGGAGCAGAAAGTTCTGGTTCTCCTGAAAAGTAACAGATACCGACCAACTCAGAACCAGAACCTCATGTGGTTCTGGTTCTGACGGAGGTTTCTCCTTGTTCAGGGGGAGTGGACCAGAACCGGAGGAGGAGAGTCTCATTAGCCAGCATGTCCATCAGAGGACAGCAGACCTGCTGTGGGTCCAGAACCGCACCAGAACCTCTGCAGGACCCAATCAGAGAGGTCCTGCTGCTCTCCTTCCTGACCTTTGACCTGAGAAGGTCATCTGCAGCTCAGAGAGAGAAACTGGGCCGGTCCATCAGAACCAGGAAGTGGGTCCGGCGTCTCAGGGAGTCGTTAGCCTCTCTTAACCCGGGCCGGTCCCGGGGGTCCCGGTTGCCATGGTTACACTCTGACACACTTGCAGACGATCGCTAAGCGGGTCGGTTCTGCCCGGCTGGCCGTGACCCAGAAACTCAAAGACATCTCGGCCCACAGAGGTTAGCAAAGTGCGCTCAGACGGACCCGCAGGCAGCGAACGCACCGCGCTGCCTTCACTGCCCGTCTGGACAAAGGAAACCCGGCAGGTTCTGAACACAGCCCGCTTCTGACAGACAGAAACCGGCAGGAGCCCGACCAGAACCAAACCTCTTCGTCCAGGTTTGTGAACAAGAGGTGCAGTTCAGGTAACCGGGTCCAGAAGCGAACCCACACAGTAACACACACACAGTAACACACACACACTAACACACACCCTCAGCATTGTCTCCAACAATAATCCTGACTGTGATCAGGGATTTGGACCCAAACACTAATCACACATCTCTGGACAGGATTAGACCCTCTGCAGCTGTGTGTGTCAGTGTGTGTCAGTGTGTGTCAGTGTGTGTGTGTGTGTGTGTGTGTGTGTGTGTGTGTGTGTGTGTGTCACTGTGTGTGTCACTGTGTGTTAATCTGGGGAAGACATGCTGACTTAATCTCGTGTTGCAGGAATAATTTGGTTAATCTGAGAAGCATCAGGAGCTTCTCTCTGTTGTCACACTAATGGTCACATGACCCACCAAGGTGAGCCACCAGCAGTGCTAGCGGTTACGCTGCTAAAGCAGCTAACGGTTACGCTGCTAAAGCAGCTAAAGGTTACGCTGCTAAAGCAATGCTAGTGGTTACGCTGCTAAAGCAATGCTAGCGGTTACGCTGCTAAAGCAGCTAACGGTTACGCTGCTAAAGCAGCTAGCGGTTACGCTGCTAAAGCAGTGCTAGCGGTTACGCTGCTAAAGCAGTGCTAGCGGTTATGCTGCTAAAGCAGCAAGCGGTTACGCTGCTAAAGCAGTGCTAGCGGTTACGCTGCTAAAGCAGCTAACGGTTACGCTGCTAAAGCAGCTAGCGGTTACGCTGCTAAAGCAGCTAACGGTTACGCTGCTAAAGCAGTGCTAGCGGTTAGCTTGTTAGCTACTAGCTTTATCGCATTAGATTCATTATGTTCTGAGCCAAAAATCAAAACAAACTGGTTTACAGATTTTACAGCTGCAGTGCTGATACTTTTAGCTAAGGATCGGACCGACCCAGGCCCGGTTGGACTCCTGTCTCCAGAACCAAGTTCTGTTGGGTTCTGGTAAAAAAGAATTGAACTCATTCAGCCGTGTTGGTCAAGGAAACCGGATCACTGATCCGAACCAAGTGGGTCTGAAGTTCAAACCACCAGATCATCTGTTCCTCATGTGTGTCGGGTTCAGTCCAGAAGGTTCCCCAGCTGAAGAGTTCTGATAAATACTGAGGACCCTGAGACACACACACACACACACACACACACACACACACACACACACACACACACACACACACACACACACACACACACACACACACACACACACACACACACACACACACTAACACACACACAGCTGAGGTTAGTGTGCTAATCTGTGAGCTTCATTAAAACCCTGACGAGACAGAACAAAGAGCTGACTGCACCTGAACACAACACCAACACACACACACACACACCACAACTCATACTGCAACAAGCACGCACACACACACACACGCACACACACACACACACACGCACACACACACACACACACAGTAACTCAGACTGAAACACACACAGCCTGTAAAACACACTCAGAGGAAAAGGTAAAGTCCTGAATCAGCGACAGTCCTGAACCTGGACACAGCGGGTCATCAGTGTGTGTTCAGTGTGTGTTCAGTGTGTGTGTTGCTAAGGTAACAGTCTCACTCTACTTACACTCTCTGCTCGTTTTCATGTGTTTATTTGAAGGAGTGACTCTGGTTCTGATCCAGGATCATCCAGAACCAGATTTGGGTCGGAACTGAACCCGACCCGTTTCCCACTGGAACCCTAATTTCATCTAAAAGTTCCAGAGTTCTGGTACCTGCAGGCGGTTCTGGTCCAGATTCCTGAAGGGAAACCCTGGAGCAGACAGCACTATGCTGCAGGTTTCACTACCCAGAATGCACCTGGACAGAGCAGCTGCTGACTCAGCTCTGGCCTCATCCAGCCAGAGGACTAGAGCGCTTCAGTCATTCACCCTTTCACTCATCAGATGAGCCACACACCAGGCTGCCGCGCGCCGGCGCCCCCTGCTGGGCCCTCTGACCGCACAGCGCCCCCTGCTGGGCCCTCTGACCCCACAGCGCCCCCTGCTGGGCCCTCTGTCCCCACAGCGCCCCCTGCTGGGCCCTCTGACCCCACAGCGCCCCCTGCTGGGCCCTCTGACCCCACAGCGCCCCCTGCTGGGCCCTCTGACCGCACAGCGCCCCCTGCTGGGCCCTCTGACCCCACAGCGCCCCCTGCTGGGCCCTCTGTCCCCACAGCAGGCCAGGTGGTGAAGCGTCTAGTCCAAGGACACAACCAGAGGCAGGTGAATCGGGAATCGAACCAGCAACCTACCGACTGCCACCGTCATCTTGTAATCTTTGTGAGATGTTGACACCATGACCAGAACCACCAGGTCCGAATCAACCAATCAATCACAGTAACATGAAAACACGTCCTGAAGATTAGAAGTAGAAACATTAACAACTCAAATCCGATTTAATCAATGAGGTTTTTGAAGGTTGTTAATTATTCAGATTCATTTATTGAACAGCAGCTGGAAAAGACCCGACGGTCCAGATGGGAACAGAACCGGGGACCAGTGTGTGGCGACACGCTGGTCCCCGGACAGCGACCCGACCCCTGACCCGACCCCTGACCTGACCCCTGACCCGACCCCTGACCCGACCCCTGACCCGACTCTGTTCCCAAAAACAAGTTAGACAGGAGATGTTCTCCACAACCAGTTTTTATTCCAACCCTTCTGGGAAACAAAGTTCAACTAAATACAAGCTGAAGACAAGATGGCCGACCCTGTGTGGGCCGAAGACAAGATGGTGGCCTTCACCCTGAAGCCCAGATTTGGTAAGGGAGAAAACTGTTAAAAAAAAGAAATGTGATTAATCATGAAATAGATTTTTTTTCAGTCAGGTCTGACCAGTTTAAAACCAGTCAAAACCAGTTTAAAACCAGTCTAAACCAGTTTAAAACCAGTTTAAACCAGTTTAAAACCAGTCAAAACCAGTTTAAAACCAGTCTAAACCAGTTTAAAACCAGTTTAAAACCAGTCTAAACCAGTTTAAAACCAGTCTAAACCAGTCTAAACCAGTCTAAACCAGTCTAAACCAGTTTAAAACCAGTCTAAACCAGTTTAAAACCAGTTTAAACCAGTTTAAAACCAGTCTAAACCAGTTTAAAACCAGTCTAAACCAGTTTAAAACCAGTTTAAAACCAGTCTAAACCAGTCTAAACCAGTTTAAAACCAGTCTAAACCAGTCTAAACCAGTTTAAAACCAGTCTAAACCAGTTTAAAACCAGTCTAAACCAGTTTACAACCAGTCTAAACCAGTCTAAACCAGTTTAAAACCAGTCTAAACCAGTTTAAAACCAGTTTAAACCAGTTTAAAACCAGTCTAAACCAGTTTAAAACCAGTTTAAACCAGTTTACAACCAGTCTAAACCAGTCTAAACCAGTTTAAAACCAGTCTAAACCAGTTTAAAACCAGTTTAAAACCAGTCTAAACCAGTTTAAAACCAGTTTAAACCAGTTTAAAACCAGTCTAAACCAGTCTAAAACCAGTTTAAAACCAGTCTAAACCAGTTTAAAACCAGTTTAAAACCAGTCTAAACCAGTTTAAAACCAGTCTAAACCAGTTTAAAACCAGTCTAGACCGTCGGGCAGACGGTTGTTTCCGTGTCACTAAGGAGAAACGGCTTAAATAAAGTCCAGCGTGTCGTCAGAACCGGTTCTGCTCTTTGTGTATAAAATGCTGTGATTCCTGTAACTTTATTGTAAATTATGTGATTTTAATTTTGTTCATTTTTAGTCTCAACATCTGGAGGAGGGCTAGCGAAGAGCGTTAGCTTCTTCTAGCTAACATCGACGTTCCAGGACATGTTCAGTCATCAGGACCAACAGTAGATTCATAAAACCGGTTCAAGGCCGGTTCAAGGCCGGTTCAAGGCCGGTTCAAGGCCAGTTCAAGGCCGGTTCAAGGCCGGTTCAAGGCCGGTTCAAGGCCAGTTCAAGGCCGGTTCAAGGCCGGTTCAAGGCCAGTTCAAGGCCAGTTCAAGGCCAGTTCAAGGCCGGTTCAAGGCCAGTTCAAAGCCGGTTCAAGGCCGGTTCAAGGCCAGTTCAAGGCCGGTTCAAGGCCGGTTCAAGGCCAGTTCAAGGCCAGTTCAAGGCCAGTTCAAGGCCGGTTCAAGGCCGGTTCAAGGCCGGTTCAAGGCCGGTTCAAGGCCGGTTCAAGGCCGGTTCAAGGCCGGTTCAAGGCCGGTTCAAGGCCGGTTCAAGGCCGGTTCAAGGCCGGTTCAAGGCCGGTTCAAGGCCAGTTCAAGGCCAGTTCAAGGCCGGTTCAAGGCCAGTTCAAGGCGTCCAGCTGCTGGTCCTTCCAGTAGAATTGAGATTCTTCATCACTGCTGTAGAGCCTTCATCATCATCATCATCATCATCATCATCATCATCAGAAGAGCCTGATCTGACCCCCCAGCAGGTCCAGAGCTGTGATTGGCTGAGATGTAGAAGAGTCGTTATCATCATCATCATTTATTATCATCCATCCATCCATCCATCCATCCATCCATCCATCCATCCATCCATCCATCCATCCATCCATCCATCCATCCATCCATCCATCCATCTTATCCGGGTCGGGTCTCGGGGTCAGCAGCCTCAGGAGGCCCAGACTTCCCTCCCAGCCTCTTCCAGGTCCTCCAGGAATCCCAAGGCGTTCCCAGGCCATAGAGAGACATCGTCCCTCCAGGTGTCCTGGGTCTCCCCTCCTCCCGGTGGGACCTGAACTCCTCACCAGGGAGGCGTCCAGGAGGCATCCTGACCAGATGCCCGAGCCTCAACTGGCTCCTCTCGACGTGGAGGAGCAGCGGCTCTACTCTGAGTCCCTCCCGGATGACCGAGCTTCTCTCTCTAAGGGAGAGCCCAGCCACCCTGCGGAGGAGGAAACCCATTTCGGCCGCTTGTACCCGTGATCTGGTTCTTTCGGTCATGACCCAAAGCTCATGACCATAGATGAGGGTGGGAACGTAGATCGACCGGTAAATCGAGAGCTTCGCTTTTTGGCTCAGCTCTCTCTTCACCACGACGGACCGGTACAGCGCCCGCTTCACGGCAGACGCTGCCCCAATCCGCCTGTCGATCTCCCTTCTTCCCTCATTATGAACAAGATCCCCAGATACTTAAACTCCTCCACTTGAGGCAGGACGACCCCCCTGACCCGGAGAAGGCACTCTACCCTTTTCCGGCTCATTTATTATCATCATCATCATCATTATTATTATTATTATTATTATTATTATTATTAAATGCTGAGTTCCGCCTCTTTGTTCTCCGTCATGGAAACGTTCCCATCTGACCCGGACCCGGTACCAGACCTGACCCAAATCAGGAAATCAGAACCAAAGCTGCAGGATTCTGAAAATGAAACGAGATCAATGCAGCAGAACATTAAGACCCAAACTCAACCAGACGGTTCTGATCCAGACGGTTCTGATCCAGACGGTTCTGATGGGTCAACAGCTCTCAGCTCAGAACCTGGTTCTGCTCGGATCTACTGGGTTCTACTGATCACAACATGAACAGATCAGCTGGTTCTGGTTCTGATTGATGATCATTGAATTCTGCTTTAAGGAATAAAACCTGTTCTTGTTCTGACCCAAAGTTCTGCTGAGGAGGAGGGAATGTGACCAGAACCGGAACCAGAACCGGAAGATCCGTCTCTGTTCCAACCTGGCGGTTCTTGTTGGGCTGCTTCTGAGACACGAACCGAACTGGAAGAGGAAACAAAGACGCAGGATGTTCTGAGGGCCGCTGAGTTTCCAGAACCTCCGAACCGAACCGAACCGAACCGGAGGGCAGAGTGGAGGAAGAGGAGAAGATTTTCCAGCTGGAAACTTGGATGCCAACACTCAGAACTCCTGTTCCCTCCGCAGACGCCCCGGCCCCCACCAGGTACCGAACCGAGCCGAACCGAGCCGAACCGAGCCGTCCTCTTACCTTGGAAGGTGTCCGCTCGCGCTGCCCGAACTCCCAGAAGAACCAGGAGGAGAACCGCGGGCAGCAGGAAACTTCCAGTCCGCTCCATGATCTGGGAAAACTCCGGAGAACTCCGAGCCTCCTCTTCCTCTTCCTCCTCCTCCTCTTCCTCAGGGGTTCTGGACTTCCCTCGCGCTCCAACACGCGCTCACGCGCACACGGAGGGACTGCGGCGCGCGGCCAGGTGAACGTTCAGACAGGTGAGTTCGGCTCTTTGATCCTCCGGCTTGTTTCTGCGCTCGAGACAGACAGACGGAGAGCGCGAGACGCCGAGAGGGTGTACCGACGAGCTGGTGACGTCACGGGGGTCGAGAGAAACAGAGAGAGAGAGAGGGGGGGGGGCAGGGGGGGCTCCAGGGTTTTAATTATTTAGTTAAAATCGGGAAACTTTTAACATTTATTTATTTATTTATTCATTTGTTGAATATTTGAGGTTCTGCTGCGGTTCCGTTTGGACCTGGAACCGCTAGAAGCCATAAAGTTCATCAGAACCATTTCCTCCGGTTCGGCCTCTGTCAGTCTCACTGGTTCGGCCCGGTTCTGGCCTGGCTTGATCAAAGCTGTTAGAAGCTGTTACGTCAGTGTTGGCCGGGTTCTGGTGTCATGACGTCATTCCGGGTCAGATGTACCGGATCAATCAGAGTTCTGGTGAACTTTTCGGTGTCTGTGAAGCCGAACCGGAGCGGCTTCTGCCCCCTGCCGGCTGCTGTGCGTCACTGCCCGGTTCTCCGGCTCTGAACGTTCTGTGTGGTGGCCAGACAGAACGTTCTTCTGAGGACCAGTTCTCTGTTTCGGTCCCTTTAACCTCATTTCTAAGTATAAACCATCACAACTGGAATAAAGTGAAGAAATTGGATTCAGTAAATTCTGACAGAAGAGAAAAACTGTTTGTTCTGGGAATGAAGCTGCGCCTCTACCGCCACCTGCTGGGCAGACACGGGTACTGCAACACAATCATGATTCAAATCAAGTTTATTAAATGAATGTTAAAATCAGAAAGACATTAAAGGTGCGACTTAATGTTTTGTGTGAAACGCAGAAAAAGGTAAATAATGTGAATTGATATTAAAATGTGCAGATGACTCGACACGCGGCCCTGTGGTCCGTCAGTCTGCTGTGATTCAGCTTTTCTGTTATTACATGAACAGAAAACAAAGTGAATTGATTTTAGACAGAAGCTCCACAACAACTCAAACGGTAATTAAAGGTCAGACAGTAGAGAACTACAAACATGTTGGGATTATTTTGGATAATAAGTTTTAATTCACTTGTCGTTCAGAAAACCTGCAGAGAAATGGCCAGTAAAGGTGATTCTGTGAGGAAAGCTTTAAAGCTTCAGGTTGAACATTCAGAGATGTTTATAGATCATATACAGACGTTTCTCTCCTCTGTTGGTTTTAAGTCTCAGCTTTCAGCAGAGTAATAATCTTAGGAGTTGAACATCCTGGTCTCTCAGCTTTTACATGCTGAGTTCCTGCCTTCTGGCCTCCGGCGCAGGCTCTGTCTGGACAGGTACAGGTGAACTGTTACAGGTAAACGGTTACAGGTAAACTGTTACAGGTAAACGGTTACAGGTAAACGGTTACAGGTAAACGGTTACAGGTAAACTGTTACAGGTAAACGGTTACAGGTAAACAGTTACAGGTAAACAGTTACAGGTAAACAGTTACAGGTAAACATTTACAGGTAAACAGTTACAGGTAAACAGTTACAGGTAAACATTTACAGGTAAACAGTTACAGGTAAACAGTTACAGGTAAACAGTTACAGGTAAACAGTTACAGGTAAACAGTTACAGGTAAACAGTTACAGGTAAACGGTTACAGGTAAACGGTTACAGGTAAACGGTTACAGGTAAACTGTTACAGGTAAACGGTTACAGGTAAACAGTTACAGGTAAACATTTACAGGTAAACAGTTACAGGTAAACATTTACAGGTAAACAGTTACAGGTAAACAGTTACAGGTAAACATTTACAGGTAAACAGTTACAGGTAAACAGTTACAGGTAAACATTTACAGGTAAACATTTACAGGTAAACAGTTACAGGTAAACAGTTACAGGTAAACTGTTACAGGTAAACAGTTACAGGTAAACAGTTACAGGTAAACTGTTACAGGTAAACAGTTACAGGTAAACAGTTACAGGTAAACTGTTACAGGTAAACATTTACAGGTAAACAGTTACAGGTAAACTGTTACAGGTAAACAGTTACAGGTAAACTGTTACAGGTAAACTGTTACAGGTAAACAGTTACAGGTAAACTGTTACAGGTAAACTGTTACAGGTAAACTGTTACAGGTAAACAGTTACAGGTAAACTGTTACAGGTAAACAGTTACAGGTAAACATTTACAGGTAAACAGTTACAGGTAAACTGTTACAGGTAAACAGTTACAGGTAAACAGTTACAGGTAAACTGTTACAGGTAAACAGTTACAGGTAAACTGTTACAGGTAAACTGTTACAGGTAAACAGTTACAGGTAAACATTTACAGGTAAACTGTTACAGGTAAACTGTTACAGGTAAACTGTTACAGGTAAACAGTTACAGGTAAACATTTACAGGTAAACAGTTACAGGTAAACAGTTACAGGTAAACTGTTACAGGTAAACATTTACAGGTAAACAGTTACAGGTAAACTGTTACAGGTAAACAGTTACAGGTAAACTGTTACAGGTAAACTGTTACAGGTAAACTGTTACAGGTAAACAGTTACAGGTAAACAGTTACAGGTAAACTGTTACAGGTAAACTGTTACAGGTAAACTGTTACAGGTAAACAGTTACAGGTAAACAGTTACAGGTAAACTGTTACAGGTAAACAGTTACAGGTAAACTGTTACAGGTAAACAGTTACAGGTAAACAGTTACAGGTAAACTGTTACAGGTAAACAGTTACAGGTAAACTGTTACAGGTAAACAGTTACAGGTAAACAGTTACAGGTAAACTGTTACAGGTAAACAGTTACAGGTAAACTGTCTTTTGTCTCTTGTCTCTTTTCAAAGCAGGACACGGTGGTGGGACTCGTACCTGGTTATTGGTGCTCATAGCTGTCAGTCCTGCTGTTCTCCTCCCATTATGTGTTGATTTGTGTTTGGTGTCCTCTTTGGTGTGTCTTATTGTTTTTATTTCTTAACTTTGATACTTTGGTTTTTATACTTGCTGTAACATGAAGGCCATTTGGGGCTCTAATAAATCTGAATGATAATTCAAACAGCCTTTAATCACCACTGGTTTCATCTGTATGTCTAGTTTTTATGCACATGTCAGTTCATGATTCATTTGATTAAGATCATAAAGTAGTTCAGTTTTTCACCATAAATTCACCTCTTTACTGGAAACGTTCAGCAGTTCAGAACCGACAGACGCAGCTGGTTGCCATGGTAGCCATGAGGAGCGGTTCTGTTCAGCCCAGAGGTCAAGAGGTTCTGAGACGGTTCTGTGTACGTTGTGGTGGTTCCAAAGTGAAGAACGTCAGAAGAACGTACCAAGAAGACGGCTGCTGTTTCCGTCTCTCCATCCCATAATGAAATGTAATGCCTCTGTGAAGCTCCGCCCACTTCAACACCTGTCGCTCAGGTGGGTGGAAACTCAAAGATCAAAGTAGGTCTGAAGTTCTGGTTCTTCCAAAATTCCTCATCATGATGTCAGAAAGCTTTGCTGCCATCCTCAAGAGGGAACTGACTCCGCCCCCAGGTTGCAGAGGCTCCGCCCCCTATTCACCACCTGATCTCAGGTAATTGAAGAGCGCCCCCAGTCCTCCCTCCATCACCTCCTTCAGGGGCTTCATCAGCGGGTTGTGGACGATGTGGAGACCTTTATCCAGAGGATGGCAGGCCAGCTTGTCCAGGCGGGACAGATGGTGCATCTCCTGGACACACAGCCAACATTTTTATTATTATTATTATTATTATTATTATTATTATTATTGGTAGTATTATCACTGTTATTATTTGTCATGTTGGGTTCTAGTCTTTTAACCCACATGCAGATAAACAAACAGGAGAACAGGTATCAGATAAATAGTTTATTTAAGCAATGTTGAAATATGCAGTTGTCCTGCGGATGGGAGCCGAGTCGTCTGTACTCTGAGGATGGTGAGGGAAAGATGGTGAGTTCGAGGTGTGTAGGACAAAGGAGTTCTCGGAGATAAATGCAGCGATCTTACTTGAAGATGATGAGATTCCATCAGGGAGGTTTTACTGCGGTCTCGGACTCTTCGCAGGGGTCTTTGAAGTGGTCCAGGTTTCAGGGCGAGGTTCAGATGGAGAGTTCGTAGATGGTAGAGGCTGCGATGGAGGGCGGACAGGTAAGTTTCAGATGAGACTGAGGTGCGCTCCGACTGCCAGCTGAAAATCCAGGAACTGTCTGTGGTTCTTCTGTGGAGGTGGAAAGGGACTCGGGCAACCAGTGGGTAACTGTCCATGACATCACAAGGGGAAAATACAAAAGGCCAGGATCTTGGGCGACACAATGGATAAATCCAAGGCATCACGAGGAAACACCTGAAGGAGAGTCGACAGGAGAATATTACAATAGGTAATCTCAGGAAACTAGAAAGTAAGCTCAGAGGAACACAGAGGACCATTACTGGAAAACACTCAGGCGTCAAAGTGCTGGCAGCCTGCTCCTCATATACTCCAAGATGATAGATCACAAGTTGCTGGTTCGGACTGGTTTGACTTGGGACACATGAAATGTGGGATGGATACAGAGAGACGATGGGAGACGAAGACAGACTGTGGTAGGGCTGATGACTCTTTCAATTTCATAGGGACCGATGAACTTGGGTGAAAGTTTTCTGGACATGGACTTAAGTGGAATACCACGTGCAGAGAGCCAAACCTTTTGTCCAGGTGAATACCGTGGATCAGGGGATCTCTTACGGTCAGCGTAGCGACGGTTTTATTCAGCGGTTTGATTGAGAGCGATGATGGTCCTGTTCCAGATATTTCTGCAGCGGCGGATGTGATGTTGTACTGAAGTGATATTTATTTTTCATCAGAGGGAAAGATTGGTGGATGATAGCCTTGAGAAACTTCAAAAGGAGAAAAACCAGTAGCAGCAGAAATGAAAATTGTGAGCATTCTTGACCCAGGGGAGAGATCCTGACTCCAATCAGCCGGATTAGTGGAGGTGAAGCATCTGAGGATGGATTCGAGTTCTTGGTTCATGCGTTCAGTTTGTCCATTTGACTGGGGGTGGTAACCAGACATGAGTGTTACTTTAGCTTCCAATGCTGAACAGAAATGTTTCCACACCTGGCAGATGAATTGTGAGCCTCAGTCAGAGAGGATTTCTTGAGGTATCTCAAGAAAGCGAACACCTCAAGAAAGCGAGGAGGAAAACATGTTTGACGAGGCGTAGTGCAGTCTGGAAAGCTGTGGGAAGTTTTCTGAGGGGAACAAGATGGCAAGATTTAGAAAAACAGTCAATGATGGTGAGGATTGTGGTCATACCTTTAGATAAGGGTAGTCCTGTAACGAAGTCAATGGAGTTGTGTGACCAAGGGCGCTTAGGGAGGGAAAGCGGTTGCAGGAGACCAGATGGAGGTTGATGAGAGGACTTGTTTCTTTCACAAGCTGAACAGGCTAAGGTGTATTGTTTGACATCTTTGTGTAGGGACGGCCACCAGAACCTACGGCTGATAAGAGCGATGGTGCGACTGATACCTGGGTGAGCTGAGAATTTAGAGGAATGTATCCGCTGAATGAGACGGGCTCGAATGGAAGTGGGGACGTAGACCTTGTTGAGGGGAACAGAGTCAGGAGGTGGTTCAGTTTGTTGGGCTTGACAGATGAGGTCTTCGATCTCCCAGGTTACAGAGGCAACTGAACAACTGGGTGGAAGAATGGTGGCTGGAACTTTTTGTGAGTCATCTGAGGAGTGAAGTCGGGAGAGTGCACCAGGTTTGACATTCGAGAGCCAGGATGATAGGAGATAGACAGGTTGTAGCGAGAGAAAAACGAAGATCAGTGGGATTGACGGGGGTTTAATCTTTTGGTGGATTGGAGATAGGAGAGGTTCTTGTGTCCAAACCAGCACAGGATGTTCTGCCCCCTCCAACCAATGCTGCCACTCCTCCAAGGCAAGCTTTATGGCAAGTAGTTCTCGATCAACAAGAGATCGTAGTTGTGTTCAGGAGGAATCAATCTGCGAGAACAAAAAGGCACAAGGATGGGTCTTATTATCAAGGTCAGAGGCTTGTGAAAGTACAGCTCCTCCTCTGGTATCTGATGAATCTACTTCAACAATAAATTATTTACTGGGATCAGGTTGAATAAAAACGGGACCGTTGGCAAACAGTGATTTGAGCTGCACTGTCAGCCTCAGGGGTCCAAACGAATTATATCTTGGTTGAAGTTAAAGCGGTTAATGGTAATGCTGTTTGACTGTAGTTACGTATAAAGCGGCGGTAGACGTTAGCAAATCCGAGAAACCTTTGCAGTTGTTGACTCTGGAGTGGGCAGATCCAAAACTGCTTTGATCTTTTCCTCCGTTGGTCTTACCTGTCCGCCCTCGAGTATGAAGCCCAGGAGAGAAACGGATGGTTTGTGGAATTCACATTTCTCAGCTTTGGCAAAAAGTTTATTTTCCACGAGTCGTTGCAGTTAGAGGTGGACATCTTGTTTGTGTTCATTAAGGGACTTGGAATAGATCAAAATGTCGTTGAGATAGACAAATACAAACACATTAAGAAAATCTCTCAAAACGTCGTTAACAAGAGCCTGAAAAACAAATTGAATGGCATGACTAAATATTCAAAGTGTCCTATGGGTGTCTTGAAAGCCGTCTTCCATTCATCCCCGACGGATGCAGAGAAGATGGTATGCGTTTCGTAAGTCGAGTTTGGTGAATATGGTTGGGCCATGAACCGGTTCAACAGCTGGAGAGAGAAGGGGAAGAGGATATTTGTTTTTAACAATGATCTGGTTTAAATCTCGGTAATCAATGCACGGCATCAGAGATCCGTCCCTCTTCCCCACAAAGAAAAATCCAGCCCCGAGAGGAGAGGAATAATGCCAGCTGCCAGTGAGTTGCTTTTTGTACCTCTCCATGGTTTTTCTCGTTCGGGTCATGAAATGTTGTAGTCGGCTGGTGGGTAGTGGTGGTCATAGGGATGATGAGGTGGAAGAGAGAGGGCTTTGGATTTGCTGCAGGTATGGTGGATAAGTCGGGAGGGTCTGCTTCTTGTAATTCTGCTGGTGGAGGACCTGGAGGAACTGCTGAGCGGAGGCAGGTGGAATGACAGTTATGTGACCATGATTCAATATGCATTTCAGACCATTTTATATGGGGATTGTGTTGTTGTAACGATTTGAAACCAAGGATTATGGAAAAATGAAAAAATAAATCTGTTCACTATGGGAGATTATCAGCTGCAATGGTTTAGTTTTGTGAGTGATCTCAGGTAACGCTTTGCCATCCAGGGCAGAGACTCGGAGAGGTTTCAGTGGATAGGTGCTGGACAAGAGCAGAGTCCATCAGGTTCTGTTCACAACCGGAATCCATCATGACAAGGAAAGGCAGTGATTATTTTGGAACAGAGTAGCAGGTAACAGTAGGAGACTTTTCATTACAAAGATGGTCGCCAGCCTCCGCGCTTCTACTGGCGGCCCTGAGCTGTTGATCAAACGGGGCAGGTTGAAATGAAATGACCGGGGATCCACAATATAGGTGGAGATGGGATGTCATCTCCTCCGTCTCTCCTCAGGAGTAAGATCTGCATGGGCTCAGATTCTGTGAATTTCTGGGGAGGAGGTGGAGAGAGAGTGGGAGAGATGGAAGGGAGAATCTGACGGGTGGGTTTCTTTCCTTCGTTCTGTTATCCAGTCTGATGGTTAAACTGATTAGCTCTTCTAACGTAGCTTGTTTGTCTAATGTGGCTAACTCAACCTTTATAGAGGGCATGGAAATAAGCACTTTTTAAAGCTGGGGCATTCCAGAAGAATGCCCCAGGAGCTGGAGCTGGATCTGAAGCTGGATCTGGATCTGGATCTGGATCTGGATCTAGAGCTTGAGCTGGAGCTGGAGCTGGATCTGGATCTGGATCTGGATCTGGATCTGGATCTGGAGCTGGATCTGAAGCTGGATCTGGATCTAGAGCTTGAGCTGGAGCTGGAGCTGGATCTGGATCTGGATCTGAAGCTTGAGCTGTAGCTGGATCTGGATCTGGATCCGGATCTAGAGCTGGATCTGGATCTGAAGCTGGAGCTGGATCTGGATCTGGATCTGGATCCGGATCTAGAGCTGGATCTGGATCTGGATCTGGATCTGAAGCTGGAGCTGGATCTGGATCTGGATCTGCAGCAGAGGTCTGTTGGAGAGAGCTCTGTAAAAAGTTAGCAGTTCTTCAAGATGACGATTTGTTTCAGCTTGGCGGGTTCTCAGGTCTCGTAAGGTGGAATCATGTGACTGAATGTTGTTCTGCTAAAGTTCTCCTGATCTGTGGGGTTTGAATGTTTGTCACACTGACCCCATACAGCAGGCAAACCCTCCAGGTAGTGCAGCCTTTTGGCACCATCTAGTGGATGGAGAGGAAAACAGCAAGCAGCAGGGAATCCCCACAGAGCCAAAACCCAGTTCCCTACATCCATCCATACATTTTCTTTCACCCTTGTCCCTCAGTGGGTCGGGAGGGTTGCTGGTGCCTCTCCAGCTGGCGTGCCAGGCGAGAGGCGGGGTCACCCTGGACAGGTCGCCAGTCTGTGACAGGGCAACACAGAGACACACAACCATGCACACACACACTCACACACACCTAGGGGCAATTTGGAGAGATCAATTAACCTGACAGTCATGTTTTTGGACTGTGGGAGGAAACCAGAGAAAACCCACCATGCACAGGGAGAACATGGAGACTCCATGCAGAAAGACCGGGAATCGAACCCAGAACCTTCTTGCTGCAAGGCAGCAGCTCTACCAACTGCACCACTGTGCAGCCCAGTTCCCAACATTATTATTATTATTATTATTATTATTATTATTATTATTATTATTATTATTATTATTATTATTATTATTATCTTCATTTCCACCATCATCCTCATCAATGTGGTTGGTTGCTCACCTCAGGAAGGTCTCTGATGTAGTTAAAGTCCAGGTTGAGCAGCTCCAGCCTGAAGGAAATCAGGATAGCGCCATCAGGTGGAGAAGTTCTCCAAAGCTGAATGTCCTGCGGCACCAAGCGTTCAGGTGAGTTACCTGGTGAGGAAGCAGAGGCCTCTGGGCAGAGAGTGGAGGTGGTTTCCCTCCATGATGAGGATCTTGAGCTCCAGCAGAGCCTGGATGTTCTCAGCCACGTTCTCCAGACGGTTGCAGGACAGATCCAGGAAGACCTGCAGGAGGACAGGGGGACAGCGGGTCACCTGCAGGCTGCCTGGGCTGCTCTCTGGCTGGTGGACACCTACCAGGGCCTTCATGCTGTAAATGCAGCCAGGCAGGTGAGTCATGAGGTTGTGGCTGAGGTTGAGCTTCCTGAGTTTGGTCAGGTTGGAGAGAGAAGCCGGCAGCGAGGAGAGCTGGTTGTTGGCCAGACTCAGGACCTGAAGCGGAGACAGAGGATGAGCTCTGGAGGGGGCGCTGCACAGCTGTGGACCTGAGATGAGGCCTGGCGAGGGAAGCGTACCTCCAGCTGTGTGCAGGCCCCCAACTCCTCAGGAACCTCCGTCAGTCTGTTTCTGTAGACGAACAGAACCCGGAGTCTCCTCAGCTGGCCGATCTCGGCCGGCAGGCTGCCGAGCTGCAGACGGCACAGCGTCAGGACCGGTTCTGACCGAAGCATGCTGCAGGAGGAGGAGGGCGGTGACGGGGCTCACCTGGTTCCCCCACAGGTTGAGGACCAGCAGGTTGGACAGCAGGGCCATCTGAGGAGGCAGCGCCTTCAGGTTGTTGAGGGACAGGTTCAGCTTCTCCAGCTCCAGCAGCTCCCACAGCTCCCCCGGAGCGTCCTGGCGGAGCAGCAACATGCACCACTTTTATTTCAATAACACCTGCTCCACCTTCGTCTCAGGTAGCGCCGCCGCCTCCTCCCTCCAGCAGGGGGCGCTGCTGTACCTTGAGTCCACGGCGGGCCAGGCTCAGGACGTTGTGTCCAGACTGCTTGGTGAATCTTCTGATTTTGTCTGCAGACATCAGGCTGTCCTCTCTGCCTGGACCCCGCCTTTTCTCCTCCTTCGCCTCCTCCCTGCACACTCTTCCTCCCATCCCTTCCTCTTCCTCAACAGACAGATGTTTACAGCTGGAGCCGGGCTGATCTCACTCCTGCGCCATCGCTGATGTCGTTTTGCTGCTGGTGTCCAGCTGGTTCTTCTGTGTAGAAGGATGACATGTTCATGTGTCCAGATGTTCCTCGGCTCCGTTTGGTGTTGAATACTGATCGGGAGACTGGTGACCCTGGAACTGACATTATAGGAGATCTTCATCAGACAATGCTGTTAAAGATTTATCAGCTGTGTTTCATTTCCTCACAGTGGTAGAAACACGGCACAGAGGTTTCTCAGATTGGTGACGGTGTCTGCAGAGTCACTTCCTCCGTTTGACTCTTCAGCCCCTGAAACTCAGATGATTATCCAAACTGCACCAGACTGCTTTAGATTAGCATCTCTTCATGTCTAGAGGAGCAGACATGACATGTGACAAAGACTTTCACCAAACTGGAACGATGTTTCATCAGTAGAGGAGAATAAGAATAATCCTGGTTTATTCTTCTGAAATAAAACTGATTCTATTCAAAATGTAATTCAGTTTATCTGTCTGGTTTTTAGATGTCATTGGTGTTTGAAGTTTCTGGATAAAACTGATTTCTTCCTGGTTCTTTGATTTCCAGTTTCCACGATGAAATCAAAGAACAAACAGAAACATCACCAGGAAACAGACAGTCCATCATTCTAGTGATCAATCAAAGACGATGCCAAATGGGTTTTAGTCTTGATTTAAAAGAACTCGGTATTTCAGCAGTTTTCTGGAATTTTTTTCCTCCAGATTATTAGTTTCTATAATAACTTGTAGTTATGCTAACCGCCTTTCAACACTTAGGAAACTTATAACCAGTTAAAATAATAACCAGAACCCGAGTTTGGTTTGATAACTGGTATTGGATCTGATTAATGTACTGGACCTGTCATCGTGAACAGAACCGGTTCTAACAGGTCCGCTTCTGCTGTGAGCCAGCGGGAGTTTGGCTCCCCCTGGTGGTGAACTGATGTTATTCAGGCCTTCAGCTCTTAGACGAACCAGAAGAACTCAATCAAACCCAGCTGGTACCCAAAGGCTGTTCCTGGCACTTTAAGACCCAAACACTCATTAAAGTTTCCTACCTGACGACCCAAACCGGCTCAACGGCACCAAGAGGAACCAAGAAACGCCGAGCGGATCGCTGAGGGCCTCAGGACACCGGGCCGCCTCTGAGTGTTTACCAGGGGAAGGAGCTCTATTTCAGGAGCAGGGCAATGGACACACACACACACACACACACACACACACACACACACACACACACACACACACACACACACACACACACACACACACACACACACAGCTGCTGCTGTCTGTCAGCCAACTGAGCCTCAATTTCACTGACACTACACTGCATCCATCCGTCCGGTTCAGCGGAACCAGGTCTGGATCAGTGGTACCGGGTCTGGATCAGCGATACCAGGTCTGGTTCAGCGGTACCAGGTCCGGTTCAGCGGTACCGGATCAGAACCAGACAGAACTGGGTAAGGACTGCAGGAAACCCAGACGGTGTGTCTGCCGCTCCGACACATTCAGAGCTTCTCTGTATTCAAATAGAGACGGTGGAGCAGCCCGTCATGAGACAGCAGGTCCTGTTGGTCCACCAGCTTCACCTGCCAGGATGACGGAGTGAAGATGAATTCCTGCTCAGAAGAAAACGAGGTGAGAGCATCGTCTGTCCAGGAGGAGTGGCTCCTGGACACTGTCCCACTCTGAGTCCCACTCTGGACTCAGAGTGAGTCCACAGGTTGTCCACATCTGGCTGTCCTTGTTGGAACAGACTGAAGGCTTCCTGTTTGTCCTTGGAGACAAACGTTGGACGTGTTTCCTGTGGCGCAGCAGAGACCAGGTCGTCTTCTGGTTCTTCTGCTCACATTGACCGACTTTGTGACCACACAACCTGAAGCTGCAGCCTGGAGACGATGGGCTGCGGTCATTCATCCACGACCTGGAGACACACTTGGACTTTGTTTTAGACTTTTTGTAATAATGGAAGGGGAACAAGTTCCTGTTGGAGATGTGAACAGGAGCTTCAGGTGAGCTGGAGCAGGGAGACGGGACACACCTGGTGTTGCAGGACTCCAGAGCTGGAGGCCTGGATCGGAGGAGCCGATCTAACAGGAAGAGCCTCGGCCTCTCCTCCTTTCTTCCTCTTTGTTGAATCTTAAGTTAAACTTCAGGTTTTGTTTCTGTTTCCTTCATCAGGAACAACCAAAGCAGAGATGTGTGTGAGGAGGAGCAGCCGTCCTGCTGTGCTTTGTGTCAGGAGGTTCTGGTGGATCCGGTCTCTACCAGCTGTGGACACTGGTTCTGCAGACAGTGCATCAGGTCCTACTGGGACCAGTCTGCTCCATCTGGACCCTCCTCCTGCCCCCAGCGTGGGAAAAGACCCAGAACACGTTGTTAGTTCTGTTTCTGCAACACGTTGCCAAAGGTTCTGGGTGGCCTGTTAAACCCACTAGAACCTAAATTGGAACTGATTGTTTCAGGTGAAACAGTTGAACACTTAGGAGCTTCTGTGAGTTCGTTGCAGGAGTTATTAGAGTTTTGTGTTTCATGACGTGTAGGCGAACTTTGACCCCTGATAACCCCCTTCAAAATGCACAAAAATTCACCGTTTTGATAACTTTTAATCTGGCATGCCTTATGAACCGTCGGACCAAGTTTGCAGCTGATTGATCAAAATCCCTAGGAGGAGTTTGATCAAATGCGACGGCTGTCAATGACCAAAATGGGGTCAAAATCAGAACTTCAATACAAAATGGCCGACTTCCAGTTTGAGTTGCACTTTGACAGTAATATTAATATTAATAGAGTTTTTTGTGCGTCTTGGGGAACTCTACAAGTGTACCAAGTTTAATGCTTCGACGATGAAGTAAGGTCAATGCTGAGGTTGTTTTGAAAGTTGCCAGGTGGCGCCGTTGAGCCATTTCTTGTGCGATCTCTGCAATAACCTTAAAATACACAATTTTCACATAGTCCTGACGCGTCTGACAAGTTTGGTGAGTTTTTGAAGATGATAAGGCCCCGAAAAAGCCAATCCTTTTGGTGGAAGCATATTAAGAAGAAACGGAGTGATTGCAATAGGCCTTCGAATCGCTGCACTGCAACCTAAATTATTAATTTTTTTATAATTTAAAAAATTTCTAACTTTATTTGGATCTTAGTGATCAGAGGACTTGCTGGCCTCATGGCGGCTTCAGTTGGATCGTACAGATCGACCTGCAAGATGGCGGCAACGTTCACAAGTATCAACATTTACATTAGATTTCAGCTTTAAAACTCAGTGGCTCAGTGATTCATTGGCCAGTGGTTCAGTGGCCAGTGGTTCAGTGGCTCAGTGACTCAGTGACTCAGTGGCTCAGTGGCTCAGTGGCCAGTGACTCAGTGGTTCAGTGACTCATTGACCAGTGGCTCAGTGGCTCAGTGACTCAGTGGCTCAGTGGCCAGTGACTCAGTGGCCAGTGACTCAGTGGCCAGTGGCTCAGTGGCTCAGTGACTCAGTGGCCAGTGACTCAGTGGTTCAGTGGCTCATTGGCCAGTGACTCAGTGGCTCAGTGACTCAGTGGCCAGTGGTTCAGTGGCTCATTGGCCAGTGACTCAGTGGCTCAGTGACTCATTGGCCAGTGGCTCAGTGGCTCAGTGACTCAGTGGCTCAGTGGCCAGTGACTCAGTGGCCAGTGACTCAGTGGCCAGTGGCTCAGTGGCCAGTGACTCAGTGGCTCAGTGACTCAGTGACTCAGTGGCTCAGTGGCCAGTGACTCAGTGGCCAGTGACTCAGTGGCCAGTGGCTCAGTGGCTCAGTGACTCAGTGGCCAGTGACTCAGTGGCTCAGTGACTCAGTGGCCAGTGACTCAGTGGCTCAGTGACTCAGTGGCTAGTGATTCATTGGCCAGTGACTCAGTGGCTCAGTGACTCAGTGGCCAGTGACTCAGTGGCTCAGTGACTCAGTGGCCAGTGACTCAGTGGCTCAGTGACTCAGTGGCTAGTGATTCATTGGCCAGTGACTCAGTGGCCAGTGACTCAGTGACTCAGTGGCTCAGTGACTCAGTGGCCAGTGGTTCAGTGGCTCATTGGCCAGTGACTCATTGGCCAGTGACTCAGTGGCTCAGTGGCTCAGTGACTCAGTGGCCAGTGGTTCAGTGACTCATTGACCAGTGACTCAGTGGCTCAGTGGCTCAGTGACTCATTGACTCAGTGGCCAGTGGTTCAGTGACTCATTGACCAGTGACTCAGTGGCTCAGTGACTCATTGACTCAGTGGCCAGAGGCTCAGTGGCCAGTGGTTCAGTGACTCAGTGGCCAGTGATTCATTGGCCAGTGACTCAGTGGCCAGTGGCTCAGTGGCTCAGTGGCTCAGTGGTTCAGTGACTCAGTGGTTCAGTGGCTCAGTGGCTCAGTGACTCAGTGGCTCAGTGACTCAGTGACTCAGTGGCCAGTGGTTCAGTGGCTCATTGGCCAGTGACTCAGTGGTTCAGTGACTCATTGACCAGTGGCTCAGTGGCTCAGTGACTCAGTGGCTCAGTGGCCAGTGACTCAGTGGCCAGTGACTCAGTGGCCAGTGGCTCAGTGGCCAGTGACTCAGTGGCTCAGTGACTCAGTGGCTCAGTGGCCAGTGACTCAGTGGCCAGTGACTCAGTGGCCAGTGGCTCAGTGGCTCAGTGACTCAGTGGCCAGTGACTCAGTGGCTCAGTGACTCAGTGGCCAGTGACTCAGTGGCTCAGTGACTCAGTGGCTAGTGATTCATTGGCCAGTGACTCAGTGGCCAGTGACTCAGTGACTCAGTGGCTCAGTGACTCAGTGGCCAGTGGTTCAGTGGCTCATTGGCCAGTGACTCATTGGCCAGTGACTCAGTGGCTCAGTGACTCAGTGGCCAGTGGTTCAGTGACTCATTGACCAGTGACTCAGTGGCTCAGTGACTCAGTGGGCAGTGGTTCAGTGGCTCATTGACCAGTGACTCATTGGCCAGTGACTCAGTGACTCAGTGGCCAGAGGCTCAGTGGCCAGTGGTTCAGTGACTCAGTGGCCAGTGATTCATTGGCCAGTGACTCAGTGGCCAGTGACTCAGTGACTCAGTGGCCAGTGGTTCAGTGACTCATTGACCAGTGACTCAGTGGCTCAGTGACTCATTGACTCAGTGGCCAGAGGCTCAGTGGCCAGTGGTTCAGTGACTCAGTGGCCAGTGATTCATTGGCCAGTGGCTCATTGGCCAGTGACTCAGTGGTTCAGTGACTCATTGACCAGTGGCTCAGTGGCTCAGTGACTCAGTGGCTCAGTGGCCAGTGACTCAGTGGCCAGTGACTCAGTGGCCAGTGGCTCAGTGGCTCAGTGACTCAGTGGCCAGTGGTTCAGTGGCTCATTGGCCAGTGACTCATTGGCCAGTGACTCAGTGGCTCAGTGACTCAGTGGCCAGTGGTTCAGTGACTCATTGACCAGTGACTCAGTGGCTCAGTGGCTCAGTGACTCAGTGGCCAGTGGTTCAGTGATTCATTGGCCAGTGACTCAGTGGCCAGTGACTCAGTGGCCAGTGACTCAGTGACTCAGTGGCCAGTGGTTCAGTGGCTCATTGGCCAGTTACTCAGTGGCCAGTGACTCAGTGGCTCAGTGGCTCAGTGACTCAGTGGCCAGTGACTCAGTGGCTCAGTGACTCAGTGACTCAGTGGCCAGTGACTCAGTGACTCAGTGGCTCAGTGACTCAGTGACTCAGTGGCTCAGTGACTCAGTGGCTCAGTGGCTCAGTGGCTCAGTGACTCAGTGACTCAGTGGCCAGTGACTCAGTGGCCAGTGACTCAGTGGCCAGTGACTCAGTGGCCAGTGACTCAGTGGCTCAGTGACTCAGTGGCCAGTGACTCAGTGGCCAGTGACTCAGTGGCCAGTGACTTAGTGGTCAGTGACTCAGTGGCTCAGTGACTCAGTGGCCAGTGGTTCAGTGGCTCATTGGCCAGTGACTCAGTGGCTCAGTGACTCAGTGGCCAGTGGTTCAGTGGCTCATTGGCCAGTGACTCAGTGACTCATTGGCCAGTGACTCATTGGCCAGTGACTCAGTGACTCATTGGCCAGTGACTCATTGGCCAGTGACTCAGTGGCCAGTGGTTCAGTGGCTCATTGGCCAGTGACTCATTGGCCAGTGACTCAGTGACTCATTGGCCAGTGACTCATTGGCCAGTGACTCAGTGACTCATTGGCCAGTGACTCATTGGCCAGTGACTCAGTGGCCAGTGGTTCAGTGGCTCATTGGCCAGTGACTCATTGGCCAGTGACTCAGCGACTCATTGGCCAGTGACTCATTGGCCAGTGGCTCAGTGACTCAGTGGCCAGTGGTTCAGTGGCTCATTGGCCAGTGACTCATTGGCCAGTGACTCAGTGGCTCAGTGACTCAGTGGCCAGTGGTTCAGTGACTCATTGACCAGTGACTCAGTGGCTCAGTGGCTCAGTGACTCAGTGGCCAGTGGTTCAGTGACTCAGTGGCCAGTGATTCATTGGCCAGTGACTCAGTGGCCAGTGACTCAGTGGCCAGTGACTCAGTGACTCAGTGGCCAGTGGTTCAGTGGCTCATTGGCCAGTTACTCAGTGGCTCAGTGGCTCAGTGACTCAGTGGCCAGTGACTCAGTGGCTCAGTGACTCAGTGACTCAGTGGCCAGTGGCTCAGTGACTCAGTGACTCAGTGGCTCAGTGACTCAGTGACTCAGTGGCTCAGTGACTCAGTGGCTCAGTGGCTCAGTGACTCATTGACCAGTGATTCATTGGCCAGTGACTCAGTGGCCAGTGACTCAGTGGCCAGTGACTCAGTGGCCAGTGACTCAGTGGCTCAGTGACTCAGTGGCCAGTGACTCAGTGGCTCAGTGACTCAGTGGCTCAGTGACTCAGTGGCCAGTGACTCAGTGGCCAGTGACTCAGTGGCCAGTGACTCAGTGGCCAGTGACTCAGTGGCTCAGTGACTCAGTGGCCAGTGGTTCAGTGGCTCATTGGCCAGTGACTCAGTGGCTCAGTGACTCAGTGGCCAGTGGTTCAGTGGCTCATTGGCCAGTGACTCATTGGCCAGTGACTCAGTGGCTCAGTGACTCAGTGACTCAGTGACTCAGTGGCCAGTGACTCAGTGGCTCAGTGACTCAGTGGCCAGTGGTTCAGTGGCTCATTGGCCAGTGACTCAGTGACTCATTGGCCAGTGACTCATTGGCCAGTGACTCAGTGACTCATTGGCCAGTGACTCATTGGCCAGTGACTCAGTGGCCAGTGGTTCAGTGGCTCATTGGCCAGTGACTCATTGGCCAGTGACTCAGTGACTCATTGGCCAGTGACTCATTGGCCAGTGACTCAGTGACTCATTGGCCAGTGACTCATTGGCCAGTGACTCAGTGACTCATTGGCCAGTGACTCAGTGGCTCAGTGACTCAGTGGCCAGTGACTCAGTGGCCAGTGGCTCAGTGACTCAGTGGCCAGTGGCTCAGTGGTCAGACTGGGCAGCTCTGTGTCCAAACTGGAAACTTTCAGCTCTCCAGAACCTGGCTGAGGTAGTAAGACGTGGTAGTTTCTGTATTTTTCTCAAACTTTCTCCTTGTGCTCAAAACTTGTCACACAGGCTGACCCACGAGAATGAAACAAACACACCCAGTATAACACTTGCATACTATTGGCTGAGAGGTTGCCAGGTGAAAGCGAGCAGAGAGACAAGTTTTGAGCACGAGGAGAAAGGTTTGAGAAAGCAGAGTGAATATTTGAAAGAGAGCAGAAGTTTGGAGTTCAAGTGAAGTCCTGCTTGCAGACTGAAACTGTGTGCTGTGGAATTATGGCAGTAAAATTCCTCCATACATCCGGCCCATTAATGAAGGACCGAGCGCGTCTGTTCTGGGCAACAGTTCCTACACATCTCCACTGGGGGGCAGCAAACTCACAGCAGATGGAAACTGCAGATCAGCAGAAACTGGATGCTGACGCCTCGTTTGGCCTCCTTCATGTTTTCATCATTGTTATGGAGTCGTAACCTGAGCTGCTGACATTCTGCTCATCTAGGGGAACAATTATGACAATAATAATGTTTTGCTCACAAAGCTAAAACAGACTCAGAAACACAATTACATTTAAAACAATCCAACATCATAAATTACAATAAAAATCCTGACAGTTTAGAATTAAAACAGGACAATCTTCTGATAGTTGCCCTGTGGACAGGTTGCCCTGTGGACAGGTTGCCCTGTGGACAGGTTGCTCTGTGGACAGGTTGCCCTGTGGACAGGTTGCTCTGTGGACAGGTTGCCCTGTGGACAGGTTGCCCTATGGACAGGTTGCTCTGTGGACAGGTTGCCCTATGGACAGGTTGCTCTGTGGACAGGTTGCCCTGTGGACAGGTTGCTCTGTGGACAGGTTGCTCTGTGGACAGGTTGCCCTGTGGACAGGTTGCTCTGTGGACAGGTTGCTCTGTGGACAGGTTGCTCTGTGGACAGGTTGCCCTATGGACAGGTTGCTCTGTGGACAGGTTGCCCTATGGACAGGTTGCTCTGTGGACAGGTTGCTCTGTGGACAGGTTGCTCTGTGGACAGGTTGCCCTATGGACAGGTTGCTCTGTGGACAGGTTGCCCTGTGGACAGGTTGCCCTTTGGACAGGTTGCCGGTAGTTGCCCTAGTTGCTGTGGATAATTTGTCTTCATCTTGGCTGATCTCTGATTAGAGCTCTCCTCATTCAGCCTGGCGGTTCACCGGTGCTTTGACTAGGCTGTGTCTTGGTTCCATTGGGCCAGACTCTGGGTTCTGATTGGACGGTGACACGTCCAATCAGTTTGTTGTAAACTCTGTGAGCTCCTCCATGATGCCGTTTGAATTATCTCTCAAGCTCTGAGGCGTCACAGAGCAGCTGGACCAACACTGGGACCAGATCAGATCAGATCAGATCAGATTAGATTAGATTAGATTAGATTAGATTAGATTAGATTACACACAGCTGGACTCTAATTAGCAACCATCAGGCGACTTCTGAATGCAACTGGATGACCTCAGAGAAAAGCGGCTTGAATACTTTTGCACACCGCACTTGTCAGTTTTTTTATTTGTAAATGTTTGTATAATTTTTCCTAGAATCAGTTCCTGTTTTCAGACAGCAGGGGGAGCTACAGGCCCGTTAGTATAGTGATCAATAACCAGCCAATCAGCTTCACGTTGAGACAAAACTTGGAAATAAAAATGTTTAAGAATCTGAAGTTAAACATTTCAGGCCTGAAGACGGAGAAACTCTGAGATGTGATGAACATCAGCCGCTGACACAGCGCCGTGTGTGTGAGTGAGTTTGATTGTAGTAGCTTGTGGGGCCTGGGACCCACAAGGGGAAACGCTGTTTAGGGGTCAGGGGTCAGATTTAGGATCAAGGAGTGAATTGAGTTTTGGTTGGTTAGGATGTAGAAATGAATGGAAGTCGATGGAAAGAGCTGAGAATCCGAAACCAAATAGTCTGAGTGGAAAGAGCTGCGTTGGTGGTAAATCGACCGCAGACAAGATGGATGCTGGATGTTGGATGTTGGATGTCGGATGCTGGATGTTGGATGTTGGATGTCGGATGTCGGATGTCGGATGTCGGATGTCGGATGTCGGATGTCGGATGTCGGATGTTGGATGCTGGATGTTGGATGTTGGATGTTGGATGTCGGATGTTGGATGCTGGATGTTGGATGTTGGATGTTGGATGCTGGATGTTGGATGTTGGATGTTGGATGTTGGATGTCGGATGTCGGATGCTGGATGTTGGATGTTGGATGTTGGATGTTGGATGTCGGATGTCGGATGTCGGATGTCGGATGTTGGATGTCGGATGTCGGATGTCGGATGTCGGATGTTGGATGTTGGATGTTGGATGTTGGATGTTGGATGTTGGATGTTGGATGTCGGATGTTGGATGCTGGATGTTGGATGTTGGATGTCGGATGTCGGATGTCGGATGTTGGATGTCGGATGCTGGATGCTGGATGTCGGATGCTGGATGTCGGATGTCGGATGCTGGATGCTGGATGTCGGATGTTGGATGTTGGATGCTGGATGTTGGATGTTGGATGTTGGATGTCGGATGTCGGATGTCGGATGTTGGATGTCGGATGCCGGATGTCGGATGTCGGATGTCGGATGTCGGATGCTGGATGTTGGATGTCGGATGTCGGATGTCGGATGTCGGATGCTGGATGTTGGATGTTGGATGTTGGATGTTGGATGTCGGATGTCGGATGCTGGATGTTGGATGTCGGATGTCGGATGTCGGATGTCGGATGCTGGATGTTGGATGTTGGATGTTGGATGTTGGATGTTGGATGTCGGATGTTGGATGCTGGATGTTGGATGTTGGATGTCGGATGTCGGATGTTGGATGTTGGATGTCGGATGCTGGATGCTGGATGTCGGATGCTGGATGTCGGATGTCGGATGTCGGATGTCGGATGCTGGATGTTGGATGTCGGATGTCGGATGCCGGATGTTGGATGTCGGATGTCGGATGTCGGATGTCGGATGCTGGATGCTGGATGTCGGATGTCGGATGCTGGATGTCGGATGTCGGATGCTGGATGTTGGATGTCGGATGTCGGATGCTGGATGTTGGATGTCGGATGTCGGATGTCGGATGTTGGATGTTGGATGTTGGATGTCGGATGTCGGATGCTGGATGTTGGATGTCGGATGTCGGATGTCGGATGTCGGATGCTGGATGTTGGATGTCGGATGCTGGATGTTGGATGTCGGATGTCGGATGTCGGATGCTGGATGTTGGATGTTGGATGTTGGATGTCGGATGTCGGATGCTGGATGTCGGATGTCGGATGCTGGATGTCGGATGTCGGATGTCGGATGCTGGATGTTGGATGTCGGATGTCGGATGTCGGATGTTGGATGTCGGATGTCGGATGCTGGATGTTGGATGTTGGATGTTGGATGTCGGATGTCGGATGCTGGATGTTGGATGTTGGATGCTGGATGTCGGATGTCGGATGCTGGATGTTGGATGTCGGATGCTGGATGTTGGATGTCGGATGTCGGATGTTGGATGTTGGATGTCGGATGTCGGATGCTGGATGTTGGATGCTGGATGTCGGATGTCGGATGTCGGATGCTGGATGTTGGATGTTGGATGTTGGATGTTCTCGCTCCGCAGAGTAACCAGCCTTCCGCTCCAGGTTGACAGATTTCTGACCGCTCATGTCGGCCAGCCGCTCTCTAGCTCCCCCCTCAGGCTCGGAGGTTCATGGCTCTGTCTGTTATACATTATATTACATTAAATATTACATTAAATATTACATTAAATATTACATTAAATATTACATTAAATATTACATTTATTAAAATATTGAGTGCAACTAGAGAACAGTGTCTCGTGTCAGTTGGTCACAAGACCAGATATCTATTCAGTGTTTAGTTCGACCTCCGAGCCCTGAGGACGGAACGGTGTGTGTGTGTGTGTGTGTGTGTGTGTGTGTGTGTGTGTGTGTGTGTGTGTGTGTGTGTGTGTGTGTGTGTGTGTGTGTGTGTGTGTGTGTGTGTGTGTGTGTGTGAGGAGGATGAAGATGAAGAGGCGGAGTGTTCCTGAGTGTCTGAGTGATTTGTCTTGATGTTAAATCAGGGAGCAGCTGCTGTTCTCCTCTCTGCTCCTCCATTATTGCCCCGCTTTCATCTCCACCCGTATGGGGGGCGGCGGAGGGGGGGCTTCAGTATCAGACCCGGTTCTGGACCAAACGAGGCAGAATCAGGTTCTGAAGTCAAAGACTTGATGATGGAATGAAAGCAGCAGGTGAGCTGACCTGTTAGAGGAGGAAGAGGAGGATGAAGGTGAGGACCCCCCCCCACCTGATCTCTTCCTCCTCTTTTCTACAAACTGAAGCTGAAAATAAAAATATTTTGAGTTTTATTTTATCAGAACTTGTACCAAATAAAACCAGAACCGAACCAGAACCAGACCCCTCTGTCTGTTTGGACCCGTCCTCCAGCTCAGGTCCAAACATGGCGGACAGCAGCTGTGTTTGTGGTGGCGCCGCAGTGCATGATGGGAAGAGGAGAAAGTGTGTTTACAGCCAACAGGTGAGGACAGGTGAGCCCCGCCCCCAGGCTACTGTTGGACCGGACTCTGGTTCTGTTCAGCTTCTGACGCCTCATTAATTCCAGGAATGACCAGAACCGGGCCAAAGCTGACCGGGATCTGATGCTGGGCAGAACCAGAACCAGCAGTAGGGGTTCAGGTTCTGGTCCAGGTTCTGGTCCAGGTTCTGGTTCTGGTCCTGGTCCAGGTTCTGGTCCAGGTTCTGACTCTCTGACCCAGTAGGTTCTGCTGGTCTTCGTGGATCGTACTGAGCATGCTCAGAAGCCTGTCAGGTCCAGCCGTCCTCAGGCGGTTCTGATCCGGTGTCAGAACTTCCCACTCCGGTTCTGATCATGTGACCCATAGCTGCCATTCCTGCTCCGGATCAGCGCTGGCCGGGAAACAGATCCATCATTCTGACGGGTCCAACACCTGGAGAGGAGCAGCTGGGCCGGAACCGGAACCAGAACCTGGTCCAGCAGAACACAGAGACCCAGACTGGTTCTGATGGGACCATCCGGCCAGAGGCCAGGCAGGACTTTTTTCTGACCCGTCAGGTTCTGACCCGGTTTCTCTGACTGTGACCCGGCTGTAACCCCGACTCAGTGTGACTCAGGTTCTGGTCCAGTGACCCGGCTGGCAGATTATCTGTCGGGTCCGGACTTGTTCTGTCAGTCCGGTTCTGACGCTTCAAAGATAAAAGTCAACGTAAACCGACTTCATTCTTCAGCGCTCAACCAGAACCAGAACCAGAACCGCAGCGGAGGAGCCGCTGCCGCCCGGCCCGGTTCTGAAACACACTGACGGACGGGCCGGGCCGGGACACATACCGGTTCTGGTTCTGGTTGTGGGTCCACTGCCCCCCCCTCCATGTCTAGTTTACATCAGCAGCGGCAGCGGAGCGGAGCGGCGGCTCCATTTGCCGGGTTGTTTTGAAGAGACTTCAAAGCCGCCAGCATGAGCCGCTGCCGCTGCCGCTGCTGCGGCGCGGCGCGGCGCGGCGCGGCGCGGCTGGCGGGCGGCCAGGACGATCCGCTGCCTACGTGACGGTTCTGCGAGTTCTGACAGTGTGACGATGTGAAGATAAGAGCAGATAAAAACAGACGCTGAGGATGAACGGATGAAGACAAGAGATAGAGGCTGAACAAAGATCTGAAGGCAGCAGGTACGACTGGTTTCAATAAACAGTAGAGGTCAGAGGTCAGGAGGCGCTTCCCAGCATGCATTGTGTTTCCTCTGGAAGAACTGAAAATATCTCGATTCCTCATAAAACGTCAATATCTGACCTGATTCTGACTTCCCAGAATCCCAGACGTTCATCGGCGCCTCCTGCAGGAATGTTGCTCAAATGACAACAACCCAAATTAGTTGCCCTGGTCTGTTGACCCTCATGGCAACGCTGGGTCCAAACCTCAGGCCTCTGATATTTGGTTGCTCCAAACAGAAGCAACTCGGGTTGCTGTGAACAGCAAGTTGACTCGTCTACCAACATGGTGAAAATGTTTTCAGTCCTGGTTTCCAGATCAACATGTTTGTGTCACTCAGGCAACTTGTTGCTCCTCCAGTTGCCTTTGGCAACCTTAGCAAGGGCAACGGCCCCGTTGCCTCTCACAATGAGACCTGAAACATCAGAGAGGTGAGATGTGAGTCAGATTACATGAACCTTTACTTCGTCTCCAGCTGCCGACTTCTTATCAGAGTTTGAGTCACAAAAAGATGCTGATTTTCCAGAGAGCTGCAAACTTCATCCGGCCCGATGGTATCGGCGCCGATAGCGATCAGAGTCATGCTTCTTTAAGAAGACATACATTCTGCCAGTCGTCCTGCTGCGATAAGGACTTCTCACGATACCAAGTGGATCCCTGATGGCAGCGTGAGGAACGCTGTAGGAACGCCGTAGGAACGCCGTGAGGAACGCCGTGAGGAACGCCATGAGGAACGCCGTAGGAACGCCATGAGGAACGCCGTGAGGAACGCCGTGAGGAACGCCGTAGGAACGCGATGAGGAACGCCATGAGGAACGCCATGAGGAACGCCATGAGGAACGCCATGAGGAACGCCGTGAGGAACGCCGTGAGGAACGCCGTGAGGAACGCCGTAGGAACGCTGTAGGAACGCCATGAGGAACGCCGTGAGGAACGCCGTGAGGAACGCCGTAGGAACGCTGTAGGAACGCCATGAGGAACGCCGTGAGGAACGCCGTAGGAACGCTGTAGGAACGCCATGAGGAACGCCGTGAGGAACGCCGTAGGAACGCTGTAGGAACGCCATGAGGAACGCCGTAGGAACGCGATGAGGAACGCCGTGAGGAACGCCGTGAGGAACGCCGTGAGGAACGCCGGATCATCGGCTTCAGGTTCCTGCTTATTGACTTTGATCGATTCTATCAGCTGCTTTATCTGGTTCCTTTATTGGCTTTGAAGTTGATATGATTTCACTTCTGTTAGCAGCAGCGGCGTGTTGATAGGGGCCCCCTGCACCCTCCTCTCCACCGCCCCTCTCCTCCACCCTCCACCCTCCACCCTCCACCCCTCCACCCTCCACCCTCCTCCCCTCCATCTGCTGCTTCACTCAGAGGGAACCCGTCCATCCAGGTACACACCTGGATTCTCCGTTGACCAGCAGAAACACCCCAGACTGCTGCTGCCATGACAACCGGACCTCCAACTGACCGAACTGTTTATGTTTGTTTCTCTTCAGTTCAGTTGCTGTAAACATGAAGATGTTTTCCTGAAACGTTTCAGATTCCATCACATCAAGATCTGACTTTCATCTCTGAGTCTCCAGCAGGAAGTTGTTACTGCAGCAGCATCGACTTCCTGCTGCAGCAGCGACTTCCTGCTGCAGCAGCGACCTTTGTGCTGCAGCAGCGACCTTTGTGCTACAGCAGCGACCTTTGTGCTGCAGCAGCGACCTTTGTGCTGCAGCAGCGACCTTTGTGCTGCAGCAGATGCCGTCAGGAGCTCTGACTGGCGTTTTGTTTGTTTCCTCCTGAAGTCGCTCAGAAACCTGCTCAGTCGGAACGCCGCGCCGTTGCTGCTGCTTCCAGAACGTTCACCTGGTTGAACACGTCTGACCCAAACTAAAACCCCCAAAAGCCCCAGTGGCTCAAACCCCCGACCCCGATCCACACTTCTGACCCCAAGCTGACATTATCTTCCTGACCCTCAGAGCTTCACCCTGCATCCAGTCACTCACCCTCTGATGGTGGCGAGCTACTGGATAGTAGCCATGGTGTGGAGCGGGAATCGAACCAGCAACCTTCAGATAGAGGGACAGATTGCTTCAGGACGGGTAGCTGAAGATGGAGAGACAGGAAGGATGAAGAAGCTTTCCAAAGCGACAGGAAGTGAGTTGTTGATCCACAGGAAGTTGGTAAATGTTCAGGGTAGCTAATAAAATGGCGGCTCTCTGTTGTGCTGCATTTATATGATCATAAGAGAAACAAAGAAACTTGTTTGTGTTTATTGTGTTCAGTAGATGATGAATCATAAAGCAGCTGAACTAACCCTAACCATGATGATAATAATGATAATAATGATGATAATAATGATAATAATGATGATAATAATGATAATAATGATGATAATAATGATAATAATGATGATAATAATGATAATAATGATAATAATGATGATAATAATGATGATAATAATGATAATAATTATAATAATAATAATAATAATAATAATGATGATAATAATGATAATAATGATGATAATAATGATAATAATGATAATAATGATGATAATAATGATAATAATGATGATAATAATTATAATAATAATAATGATAATAATAATAATAATAATGATGATAATAATGATAATAATGATGATAATAATGATAATAATGATGATAATAATGATAATAATGATAATAATGATGATAATAATGATAATAATGATGATAATAATTATAATAATAATAATGATAATAATAATAATAATGATGATAATAATGATAATGATGATGATAATAATGATAATAATGATGATAATAATGATGATGATGATAATAATGATAATAATGATGATAATAATGATAATAATGATGATAATAATAATAATAATGATAATAATGATGATAATAATGATAATAATGATGATAATAATTATAATAATAATAATGATAATAATAATAATAATAATGATGATAATAATGATAATGATGATGATAATAATGATAATAATGATGATAATAATGATGATGATGATAATAATGATAATAATGATGATGATGATGATAATAATGATAATAATGATAATAATGATAATAATAATATAATGATGATAATAATGATAATAATGATGATAATAATGATGATGATGATAATAATGATAATAATGATGATAATAATGATAATAATAATAATAATAACCTCCTCCCAGCGGCTGATGAACAGCAGCCAATCAGGTGACAGCATTCTGGTTCCATCCATCTTTATCACTAATAAAAACCAGAACTTTCCTGTGTTGGTTCTGTTTTGACCCGGCTGATCCAGATCTCAACCCGGTTCTGGTTCTGGTCTGAATCTAGTGATTTTTCTTCAGAACCTTCCTGATGTTTAAATAAACAAAAGTTTAGAGTTTAGTTTATAGCTAAACTCCAAACTTCAGGTTCTGCTGCTAAACCAGAAAGTGGGTCAGAACCAGAAGTAATAGTTTGGTTCTGAACGGATCCAAAAGGATCCAGGAGAGCTAGACCTGAAGATGTTACAGAACCAGAACCAGAACTGTTCTGCTTCACCTGTGATAGAAACCCAAAGAGCTTTTGTTCTGGTCCTGATCCGCTCCGGTTCCTGAACTTTGGGCCCAGCTGGTTCTGTCGAGCCACATGAAGTGAGCTGAGGAAGAGGAGCACGAGGAAGAGCGGCCGGGTTTAGAGGTTCAGTCTGAGGACAGAAACGGTTCTGTTCCCACACGTTTCTGTCAAAACAACATTTATTACTCACCCCGACCGGAACCGGCCCGTGTCCAAACACCGCCGCTTTGATCACCGCTGCAGGCTGCTCAACCTGAGGTGCCGGGCCGGGCCAGGCTCGGCCAACCAGAACAGGAAGCAGGAAACATTTCAGAACAGAACCTTTAATGTTCCTGTGAGGTTTGGTAGAACCCGGCTGGTTCTGCTGAAGGAAAGTAAGTCCAACCCAAAAATGTCAGAACCTTTTTATTCTTCATCAGCTGAAATGTGGGACAGACCATCAGAACCAAAACCGGTCCTCATAAACTCAAACCGGGTCACCTGGTTCTGGGTTGGTTTTATGCTCAACAGAACAAAACTGCTGGTTCTGTAGAACTCTGAGTCCAATTTCACCAACCAGAACCAAACCAGAACCTGGCCAGAACCAGGCAGGCCAACAGATGGTTTCCTGCTGGTTCTGTGGACCGGCAGCCCGACCAGAACATTTCCACAGGAGACGAGCCGTTAGCTTCACATCACACAGTATGAAGCTAAAAATCTAAATATTTAGAGTTTAAACTTAGTAACAGTTTGGAGTTCAGCTAAAAACTAAATGCTTAGTTGCAAACGTTTAGCTTGAGGCTAACGACTCAGCTAGCATGTCTAACTTTAGCCTGGAGCTAAATGTTTATTGAACAAGCTAACTAAATATAAGCAGTTCAGCTTAATGTTTCTAGCTAACATGCATATTTAGCTGATTATTAGATTTAGCTTGGAGATAAAAGTTCAGTTTCCAAAACTAAACATTTAGTTTCAAACTGTGACATTTATAAATGGATGACAGGGTGAAAATGTGACTGGATGATGAAGATCCAGTGGGCTGAATAAAACCGATTATAGACGTCTGGCTGGGGAGCGGCTGCAACGCGCAGGCGGAACCAGAACCTTCCGGGTTCTTCCAGAACCACAAAACGTTCTCTGCTGTTGTTCAGGAACCCGGCAGGCGTAGCAGCGCCACCCAGAGGACAGGAGCTGATGGGTGGAGCTGCCTCAGACCAAGGGGTCAGAACCCGGTCAGGGTCCGGTCAGAACCCGGTCAGAACCCGTTCAAGGTCCGTGTTGGACATCTTGTTTGGATCAGTGACAGAATCGGGACGATAAGCAGATAATTCATAGAAAACAACAATTACTACACATTTAATAAGATCTGACACCTTCAGAACCGACCCGAGCAGAACTGCAGAATCGTCTACAGGACCGAAGCCGGCTCCTGGAGGTCCTGTAGACGGACTGGACCGGTCCGGATAGAACCTCCAGAACAATAACAAGGTTCATCTGATGGCTCTGATTTGTCCTCTGAAGGTTTGTTGATTCGGGTCAGAACCTGAACCTTTCCTGCATCTGGAAGTCTGGTTCATCAGTTTCAGTTGCCATGGCGGCAGAGTCGGTGCTGAGTCAGTAGTCGTCATAGCGATAGGCGTTGGGGTAGGCGTAGTGGTAGTCGTAGGCGTCCAGCCGCTCTGTCTTGGTCTGCAGAGGTTCTGGAGGAAACGACAGAGACTTGATAACTCCGCCGGACTCCTCGGTCACCTTGACCTCGGTGGAGTACGAGGACGGAGACGCGTCTTCCAGCAGGGACGAGCAGCCGGGCAGACCGGCGGCTTTGGCAGGCTGGTAGGACGGCAGGCCGGCCGATGGTTTGGGGCAGGACTGGTAGGGAGGCAGTGCCCCCGGAGGCTTGGGACAGGGCTGGTAGGACACCTGGAGAGGACAAGGAGACAAACACCCTCATCATCACAGCCACCACAAACACCACAAACACCACAAACACCAGGCTTTCTCTGTCACACACATTCAGTGTACACTGATAACAGACATCCATTTACTGCTAACACTGAGGCTGCGCTGGGACACGTCCAACCGGCTTCAGGACATTCTGCGCTGGGACACGTCCAACCGGCTTCAGGACACTCTGGGTTAGGACACGTCCAACCGGCTTCAGGACACTCTGGGTTAGGACACGTCCAACCGGCTTCAGGACACTCTGCGCTGGGACACGTCCAACCGGCTTCAGGACACTCTGCGCTGGGACACGTCCAACCGGCTTCAGGACACTCTGGGTTAGGACACGTCCAACCGGCTTCAGGACACTCTGGGTTAGGACACGTCCAACCGGCTTCAGGACACTCTGCGCTGGGACACGTCCAACCGGCTTCAGGACACTCTGGGTTAGGACACGTCCAACCGGCTTCAGGACACTCTGGGTTAGGACACATCCAACCCGCTTCACGACACTCTGGGTTAGGACACGTCCAACCCGCTTCACGACACTCTGGGTTAGGACACGTCCAACCGGCTTCAGGACACTCTGGGTTAGGACACGTCCAACCGGCTTCAGGACACTCTGGGTTAGGACACGTCCAACCGGCTTCAGGACATTCTGGGTTAGGACACGTCCAACCGGCTTCAGGACACTCTGGGTTAGGACACGTCCAACCGGCTTCAGGACATTCTGGGTTAGGACACGTCCAACCGGCTTCAGGACACTCTGGGTTAGGACACGTCCAACCGGCTTCAGGACATTCTGGGTTAGGACACGTCCAACCGGCTTCAGGACACTCTGGGTTAGGACACGTCCAACCGGCTTCAGGACACTCTGGGTTAGGACACGTCCAACCGGCTTCAGGACACTCTGGGTTAGGACACGTCCAACCGGCTTCAGGACACTCTGGGTTAGGACACGTCCAACCGGCTTCAGGACACTCTGCGCTGGGACACGTCCAACCGGCTTCAGGACACTCTGGGTTAGGACACGTCCAACCGGCTTCAGGACACTCTGCGCTGGGACACGTCCAACCGGCTTCAGGACACTCTGGGTTAGGACACGTCCAACCGGCTTCAGGACACTCTGCGTTAGGACACGTCCAACCGGCTTCAGGACATTCTGGGTTAGGACACGTCCAACCGGCTTCAGGACACTCTGCGTTAGGACACGTCCAACAGGCTTCAGGACACTCTGCGTTAGGACACGTCCAACAGGCTTCAGGACACTCTGGGTTAGGACACGTCCAACCGGCTTCAGGACACTCTGGGTTAGGACACGTCCAACAGGCTTCAGGACATTCTGCGTTAGGACACGTCCAACAAACCTCAAAGAACCAGAACTATCTGAACCACAGAAGTTTTCTGTTGCCATGGTAACAGCGGTTCGGAGACCCTGTGGGACAGTCCTCTACCTTTAAGACGAGGCTTCAGCCATCCGTCATGGCACAGCTGGACTGACAGAGTCCTGATGTCCTCGTCTCCATGGTGGACCGAGCCACCAGAGGAGCCACTTCAGAACCGCTGAGGAGAACTAAGGCCCGGCTGTTCGCGGACTGAGCTGGTTCTGGTTCTCCTGGAGGAAGGACTGCTCCAAAAACCAGGACCGGATCCAAACAGCAGGACCTGCTTACCCTAACAAACTGATAAGCATCAAAGGAGATGATGCTACATTTCAGGTCCGACTGGACCGGATCCGTGTGTTCAAACCGGACCGAGTCATTGATCTGTGTGTTCTGGTCTAACCGGGTTTGTTCAGTATTTCTGTCTAACTGGGTCGGACCTGCTTGTCCGAGTCTCCGGTGTAAACAAAATGGAGGACGGTTCTTTCTCTGACCCGGCTCACCTTGGTTGTTGTGGTGATGATGGTCTGCAGACCAGCGGGCGACCCTGGGGCGTTGCCAGAGTAACGGCAGGGGTACTCTGCGCTGTAGTAGTGGTGGTTATCGGCGTAGGGGGCGGAGCTCTTCAGGAGCTCCTTCCAGGCCGGCGGCGCCTTCGTCTGCGGGTCGAAGGAGGATGAGGAGGATGAGATCGGAGCCGAGGAAGATGAAGGTGCTGAAGAGGAGCCCAGGACCGGCGTTACCCTGGAAACAAACCCGGATCTGGGTCACACACCCGGAACCAGCAAAGACCCTATCTCTCTGGTTCTGGTTCTGGTTCTGAACTAAACCTGTGAGTTCATAGTTCTGGCCAAACTGGGCCGCACCAGCAGAACCCGGTTCTGGTTCTGGATCTGAATTAAATCTCCAGTCTGTTCTGTTCTGTTTCCATGGT
>NC_088849.1:27313265-27333265 GCF_904066995.2 Poecilia reticulata | reverse complement strand
ATGTGTCCACCTGTCTCCTACTGTCTCCTCATGTGTCCACCTGTCTCCTCCTGTCTCCTGCTGTGTCCTCCTGTTTCCTCATGTGTCCTCCTGTCTCCTCCTGTCTCCTCATGTCTCCTGCTGTGTCCTCCTGTCTCCTCCTGTCTCCTGCTGTGTCCTCCTGTTTCCTCATGTGTCCACCTGTCTCCTCCTGTCTCCTCCTGTGTCCACCTGTCTCCTCCTGTCTCCTCATGTGTCCACCTGTCTCCTCCTGTCTCCTGCTGTGTCCTCCTGTCTCCTCCTGTCTCCTCCTGTCTCCTGCTGTCTCCTGCTGTGTCCTCCTGTTTCCTCATGTGTCCACCTGTCTCCTCCTGTCTCCACCTGTGTCCACCTGTCTCCTCCTGTCTCCTCATGTGTCCACCTGTCTCCTCCTGTCTCCTGCTGTGTCCTCCTGTCTCCTGCTGTCTCCTCCTGTCTCCTCCTGTCTCCTCCTGTCTCCTCCTGTCTCCTCCTGTCTCCTCCTGTCTCCTGCTGTGTCCTCCTGTTTCCTCATGTGTCCACCTGTCTCCTCCTGTCTCTTGCTGTGTCCTCCTGTCTCCTCCTGTCTCTTCCTGTCTCCTCCTGTCTGGTTCTGGTTCTGGTTCTGGTTCTGGTTCTAATCTTTCTGTTTTCTTCTTCTGTGAAACTTTTAATTTAAAAATTTGTTTATTTACTATCATAAGTTTCATGATTATTATTAATTTATTTTCATTTATTTTTTTGGTTCTTTTATTGCAGGTTCGGAACCATCGCTGTTTTCACTGGAGCGGTTCTGGTTCTGAGTGGATCAGAACCCGCAGAATGTTCCGGAACCGCCGCGGACAGTAACTGGACCGAACTTCATTTGATCCGCAATCAGAAGAATTTATAAATAATTAAAGAAAAACTAAAAATCAAACTAAATGAAAATGATTTGATCTCCGATCCGTTTCGAACCGAACCTCGCAGGATTCGGTTTCTGGCCCAAAGCGGTAATTAAAACATTTAACTCTCAGAATTTATTCTCTAATTTTGGAATAAATTTTAATTGATTTATATTTTTATTTTAATAACATTTGTTCCGGTTCGGTTCTTCGCGGTCGGCTCGGGTTCTGTTCAGGCGCTCTGAGCGGTTCTGGTTCTGACTCGTTTTGGTTTTAACTTTTATGCTGATTGTAGCTTCATTGTCTGTCCTCAGAACCGAACCGAACCGAACCGAACCGAACCAAAGCGGATTTTAGCAGCAGAAAGTTTTTCAGTTCAACCCGAAGCGGCTCCGCTTTTGACTCGGTTCTGATTCGAACCCAAAATATTCTGTCCATATGGGTTTGATCAGAACATTTGGATCCGATCAAGAATGAATCAATTTGGAGACACGTCACTATTTATGACGTTCATCATTTATTATTATTATTATTATTATTATTATTATTATTATTATTATTATTATTATTATTATTATTATTATTATTAATTAATAAAAATAAAAAATACAATAACGTCTGTAAATTTGCATTTAAATTTCTTTGAAACTGTTAAAACAATTAATTTCTTTGACTGGGTTAACTAATAATAATTATATTATATTATATAATAATAACAATAATAATAATTTTTATTATTATTATATTATATTATTATTATTATTATTATTATTATTATTATTATTATTATCTCTTAAAGAGTTTTAAAAAGTTCCTTTCAGTTCAATCAAACATTCATATTTTTCTCAGCTATTAATCGGTTACGGACCGGTTTTTGGGCCGGTTCCGGACCGGTTTTGGGCCGGTTCCGGACCGGTTTTGGGTCGGTACCTGCGGTAGTTTGGGGTCGTTGATGTCCCAGGTCAGCTTCATCCCGACCGAACACACACAGTCCGTTTCGTCGCGCTGCTCCGCCCGGGACATGCTGCCGGTACCGGTACCGGCTCTGCTGCTGCCTCTGGGCTTAGTCCTCCTCCTGGTCCCGGTTCTGGTTCTGGTCCCGGCTGTAAGTTAACCCTCTCAGAACCGAACCGAAGAGAGAAGAAGAAGAAGAAAGAAGCGTCTCGTGCGGAGGCGCAGGTAGAACTGAGAACAGGTGAGAGCGGAGCTGCAGAGGGAGGGGAGGGGGGAGGGGGCGGGTCAGAACCAGAACCAGAACCTCTTCAGGACTTTAAGCAGAACCTCACCTGATCAGGTGGCACAGCGACTGGGTCCGACCCGGTTCGGCCGGAGTTCTACCTGCTGGCTCTGCAGGTGAGTGTGGAGGTTCAGGTGAGGGTTTGTTGTGTAAACACGTGACTGTTTTTACCAAAACAAACAAACTCATTAGTCAACAATTACAGAACCAGAACCAGAGGAGCTGGTCCACCTGGTTCCGAACTCATGGACTCGGTTCTGTCCGGAACTGACTGATGGTTCTGTTCCTTCTACTCTGGTTCTGGAATAGAACCGGTTCGGATGGCAGAACCGTTTCTAGAGCGCAGCGCAAACTGGAGACCGAACCGGATCAGGTCCGAACCGGGTCAGGTCCGAACCGGATCAGATCCGAACCGGATCAGGTCCGAACCGGGTCAGGTCCGAACCGGATCAGATCCGAACCGGGTCAGGTCCGAACCGGGTCAGGTCCGAACCGGATCAGGTCCGAATCAAATCTGTTGATGTTTTAATAGTTTTGATCCATTTAGTTTTTAATGACGTAGCAGTAATTACGTCACACTAATTCATGTTGGCTGACGATGAAGATGTTTACTCCTCTTCATCAGGTTCTGAAAGATGATTGGTCAGCAGCTCAGCTCCTGTCCAGGTGTTGACCAATCACAGGCCTCAGCAAGACTTCATGGTGATTTTTACTATTAATAATAATAATAATAATAATAATAATAATAATAATAATAATAATAATAATAAATCACTATTATTATTATTATTGTTCAGCTCAACACCTGAGACTCAAATTTCAATCATATTTATCAAATATTTCTCTGTTTCCTGGATGTTATGAGTCATCAGGCCTTCATGTGAATATGAACGAATATTCTCTGATATTAATTAATATTTATTGATATTAATGATAGTTGTTTGTACTTTCTCCCTTTTTTAAAAGTTCAGAATCACAAAGATTTTTATTTATTTACATATGAAATAATATCTGATAAAAAATACAAACTGAGAACCGAAGGAACAGTGAGGAAGACTACTGAGGAAGACTACTGATGAAGACTACTGATGAAGACTACTGATGAAGACTACTGATGAAGACTACTGAGGAAGACTACTGATGAAGACTACTGATGAAGACTACTGATGAAGACTACTGATGAAGACTACTGAGGAAGACTCACATCTGCATCAAACAGAAACCCAGTTAAGAAATATTCAGAATAATATTTAACACATTTGATCTGCCTGTGATTATATTGAGGAGGCGGACATGATGAAGATGATGAAGATGATGATGAAGATGATGAAGATGATGAAGATGATGAAGATGAGACCTGCCGGATCTAAAATATGTCAAATATTCATCCCAGATGTTTCATTTATTAAATTGTTTCTTTATTTAGTTTCACAGCAAAATGTCCAATAAACGTCATGAGGACATTTTGACTTTATTAGAATTTAAATCCAATAATCCTACTTTCACTTCTCTACATTATTTTTTACTAAATATGACAGAATATTCATTAAACAGGTGGGGGAGGGGCACGATTATCACTTATTGATCATAGAACTCTGGCCAGTTCACTCAGATGTCCAGATATTCCTCCGCGTGGCCTGAACTACTTTGTCTCCTGCGCTGCGCGGCCCCGAGGCTGATGAGTTCATTATGTGCAGCTGTGTGCGCGCTCCCGACACCCTGAGTGCACGGAGAGGAGACAGATGCGCGCGATGGTGAGCCAGCAGTTTTCATTTATTGATTTTTGCGCTCATTGATTATTGAAAGTGATGATGAAGATGATGATGAAGATGATGATGAAGAAGAGGGGGACAGATCCGCAAACATAGAGCCGACGGTGCAGGGAACGTTCTCTGAAGCTTCATGAACGTTCCTAGAACCTCCAGCATGAGACACGGAAGGATCCGGACAAATGTCTCCTGTCCAGGCGGAGTTCCTTGTTCCGCCCCATTCATTCATTCATTCATTCATTCATTCATTCATTCATTCATGAATCTGCGGCCCGTTCTGACCTTCCTGGATCGGTTGTCGTTACTCGGCTCTCTGCCGCCCCCTGCTGTCTCCAGCCCCACATCACAGCTGAACTCGCCTGGGCTGTGAACGTCACCAGGTTCCCCGGTTCGGTTCCTCAGAGTTTACATCTTTTATGGCATCAGAGAATCGGAACCTAGGAGGAACCAACATCCAGAATCTGATCAATAACTGGTGGATCAGAAAAGTCTGATCAACAGCAGATTTCAGTGAGACTGCTGCTGTTTGGTCAGACGGCGCCCCCTGCTGGCGTCGGTAGATCAGTGCTTTACATGTTTGTGTTTTTATGTCCTGATGTTCAGGTTTTGGCTTTTCTGTGTGAAATCAACTCTGAATGAGTTAATCTAGTCTGTTCAGGATTAAACCAGATTAAGCCTCCGAGTCTAAATTAATGAATCTGGATTAAATCTGAATTTAATTATTCAGATTAAATCTGAATAATCTGTTTCTGTCCCAGTTTGAGCTTCAGGTGGACGACTGTCTGCTTCGTGGAGACTCGTCTCGACTCGCTTCTCTGCTTCACTATGAAGGACTGACCAGCTCCACCCTCACCAGGCTGCACCTCCTGGTTACCAAGGTAACGGCAGGCTCTCTGGGAGGAGTAAGTGCAGTGATGTGGGGGCATGATGGGGGCGGAGCCTGTGGTGATGTGGGGCCATGATGGGGGCGGGGCCTGCGGTGATGTGGGGCCATGGTGGGGGCGGGGCCTGCGGTGATGTGGGGCCATGATGGGGGCGGGGCCTGCGGTGATGTGGGGCCATGATGGGGGCGGGGCCTGTGGTGATGTGGGGCCATGATGGGGGGGGGGCCTGCGGTGATTTGGGGCCATGATGGGGGCGGGGCCTGTGGTGATGTGGGGCCATGATGGGGGCGGGGCCTGCGGTGATGTGGGGCCATGATGGGGGCGGAGCCTGTGGTGATGTGGGGCCATGATGGGGGCGGGGCCTGCGGTGATGTGGGGGCATGATGGGGGCGGGGCCTGCGGTGATGTGGGGGCATGATGGGGGCGGGGCCTGCGGTGATGTGGGGCCATGATGGGGGCGGGGCCTGCGGTGATGTGGGGCCATGATGGGGGCGGAGCCTGTGGTGATGTGGGGCCATGATGGGGGGGGGGCCTGCGGTGATGTGGGGCCATGATGGGGGCGGGGCCTGCGGTGATGTGGGGCCATGATGGGGGCGGGGCCTGCGGTGATGTGGGGCCATGGTGGGGGCGGGGCCTGCGGTGATGTGGGGCCATGATGGGGGCGGGGCCTGCGGTGATGTGGGGCCATGGTGGGGGCGGGGCCTGCGGTGATGTGGGGCCATGATGGGGGCGGAGCCTGTGGTGATGTGGGGCCATGATGGGGGCGGGGCCTGCGGTGATGTGGGGCCATGATGGGGGCGGGGCCTGCGGTGATGTGGGGCCATGATGGGGGCGGAGCCTGCGGTGATGTGGGGCCATGATGGGGGCGGGGCCTGCGGTGATGTGGGGCCATGATGGGGGCGGGGCCTGCGGTGATGTGGGGCCATGATGGGGGCGGGGCCTGCGGTGATGTGGGGCCATGATGGGGGCGGGGCCTGCGGTGATGTGGGGCCATGATGGGGGCGGGGCCTGCGGCGATGTGGGGCCATGTTGGGGGCGGGGCATGTCGTGATGTGGGGCCATGTCGGCGGCGGGGCCAGTGGTGAGGTGAGGCCATGATGGGGGCGGGGGCTGCGGTGATGTGGGGCCATGATGGGGGCGGGGCCTGTGGTGATGTGGGGCCATGATGGGGGCGGGGCCTGCGGTGATGTGGGGCCATGATGGGGGCGGGGCCTGTGGTGATGTGGGGCCATGATGGGGGCGGGGCCTGCGGCGATGTGGGGCCATGATGGGGGCGGGGCCTGCGGTGATGTGGGGCCATGATGGGGGCGGGGCCTGCGGTGATGTGGGGCCATGATGGGGGCGGGGCCTGCAGCAGTGTTGGGTCGTTTCTGCATCAGGTCAACTCGTCAACAAAGAGCACATCCCCTGTTTGTGCAGAACCTTCTGTCCGGTCCAGAGTTCTGCTCAGAGAACTCATCCACGCCGGTTTTTCCCAGATCATTCTGAAGCTGGGAGTTTTGTCCTACGATGACCTCCTCCTCCTCAGCCATCCCAGGACTCTGAGCTTTGGACTCTGAGGAACCGATCCTGGTCTCCTAGCAGCGGTTCTCAGGTCCAGTCCTCTGGCCTCCTGCCCTGCATGTTTTAGGTGTTTCCCTTCTGCCACACCTGGATTGAATCTGTGGTGATTAACAGCCTGCAGGACTTGATGGCTGCAGAGGTCATGCAATCATTTGGATCAGCTGTTCTGGAATAGAGGCTCATCTAAAACATGCAGAGCAGGACTGAGGACTGGAACTGAGAAGCTCTGGCCTGCAGGGAGCCAGGTGGCGCTTTGTAAAGCTACGTAGAGCTACGTAGAGCTAGGTTTGGTTAGCTCCAGGTCCAGCGATGGGCTGCGTTGCTGCTCAGTGATGCCGATTGTGTTTCAGGAGCTGCACAGCAGCGCGTTCTGCAAGGTTCTGGTCGTGTTGAAATCTGTATCGATTCTGTCGGAGAACAAGGAAGACCTGGAGACTCTGGTCAACCTCAACCTGACTGCTAAGGTAATGATCAGCGATTTGATTGGTCGGTCGTCTTCTGTGCTGCTCTCACCTTTCTTCTCTTGTTGCTCAGGTGATGTCATGGTTTGAAGCAGTTCACGACCTGCTGACCTCCGACCTCCAGGAAGGCTCCACCACCCTGAAGGCCCTCACAGAGGAGTTCTTTGACTACTTCCTGGTGAGCAGCATGCTGGGAAATGATGTTTGGAGTTGTCCGTCATGTTTTGTCTCAGGTGAGCTCAGTGTCAGTTTTTGCTACTCACCTTTCACAGCTGAAGCGTAATCTGCTCAGCTGGTCCGGATCACCTGACAGACGGGCATCATCAGGTCTCTAACTGTTCATAATGCTGTGGCCCATGAGGCCTCATTGGACCAGCTGACCCAGGGGATGTCCACTTGCAAATAGGCCTTGTGATACAGAGAGGATGATATTTGTATCGGTTTCAGTAGCCACATCCCTTCTAAATGCCTCCTGAATCTCCCATGAGTTCCCCTGAACGCCTCCTGGCAGCAGGTCTCAGGTGAACATCTGGACTGAGTTCCAGCGTTCACCGATTCCAGAACTCCTCCCTGCATCCAGTGCATCTCTGACCAGTGAGACCACCGCTGAGGGAGAACCAGCGGTGGTCTCACTGGTCTGGAACCACTGCCGAGTTTTACCTCAGGAACATACCTGCTCATCCAGGACAGAGAGGATTTAAAACCAGTTCATCATCATCAAACAGCTGAAACCTTTTTATGCAGATAAATGATTTTATTTCCTGATTGTAGCAACAATCATTCAATGGTTACATGGTGATCAATAGCATGAGTGTGGGGGTTCAGAATACTTCATGTGTTGGTGATTTAATGTTTCCATTGGTTCACTCTGTCACATCTATGCACCCAACACACCAGGTAAATTCCACGATCCCTCCAAACCCACATTGGACCAATCAGATTTTCAGCCCTTCAACTGCTACATGTGGACCTGAGGCAGGTGGTTCTGATGGGGAACCGACTGGGTTGAATCATTGGCTTTTAGAACACAAAGCAAAAGTTTTATATAACAGATTACATTGTTCCGGTTTTAAAACCTTTGGGTTGATCAGTACTCAAAGTAATGTTCTGGTCTTCTTGGTCTGCATAAACCAAACTCCTACTTTATTGATCCTCTCCGAGGATCCATGAAGGTTCTCTCAGACTTTAGTCAAATTGAATAAAAATGTCATGTCATAAATTCGAAGTCCACCTTGAGTTGGACTAGGTCCAAAGTTTCAAATACCTTCAAGATACTCAACACTGTCTGGTTCTGTGGGTTAAAAGCAACTTGTTGGGCACTGCCTACAGCAGCAGAAGTAACTCAGCAGATCCAGACCCAACACAGATTCCAGCGTGTAGCGGTTGGGTGAAAGCTGCCTGGACTCGGTGCAGGAGGGCCATGGTTGAAGAGATGCTGTAGAAGGACAGAACTCCTGCTTCATGATCCAGATACACGCCTATCCTAGAACACGGAGGTGCTGGGAGGTCAAGGCTTCTACCATCATGGATGTATTTATTATTGTGACAATATAAGGCCCACGACATCTTATTATCTCCAAATCCACTGGTTCCTCCTGCTCTAACGATGTGTTTGTATGCCACTGCCACAGAGACGATCCCACTCCACTCCACCTCCCAGTAACAGCGTCCAGTCAGACCTTCTCTGCTCAGAACCTGAAACCGGTCTGTGAATCTCTCCGGATGATTTGGGTACGACTGCTTTTTCTTTCCTCGTGTCACTCTCATGTTCTGTCCAGACAGAACCAACATTTTATTAGCTGTGTTGGGATCCAAGATGAGCCGACATGCATACGGTAAAAACTCTGTTCTCGTCTTGGGCTCTCCTGGTGTGTGATTTGGTGCTGCTGGTGGTAAAACCTTGAACTTGTCTAGTGATGGGTAACCTAGTGGTGGTGTAAATGTGTTCTCGCCCTTTGTCAGGTCCGATGACGGACCTTTAGATTGATCTGGTGTTGGGTTCGTTGGTGAGGAAACCTTGGAGTGATTCTGTGGGGAACCTCTTGGGGGAACCTTGGACTCGGTCAGTGCAGGAAAAGCTGCTGCTTGTGAAGTCTTAGACTGACTTGATGATGTGTAAATTGGTGCTGATGGTTCAATACTTGACTCTCTTGATGTTGGGTAAACTGCTGGAGATAAAACTGTGGACTTGTCTAACATTGGATACTTTGGTGATGAAACCTTGGGGCCCTTCTGCAGGTGAGCTCCTGGTGTTGGGTCTGTTGGTTTTAACATCTTGGGATCCTTAGAAGATGTGTGAAATTGTGCCGTTGGTATAATGTTGGAGTAAGCTGAAGGTATGAGGACCTTGTCATCAAATGATTTCAGGCGTCTTGGTGGTACTGGTGCAGTCTTGGACTTGGCGAGGGGTGGAGGAGCTGCTGGTGCTGAATCCTTGGGCCTCTCAGGTTTTGGGTGAATTTCTGGTGGTAACTCCAAAGAACCGACTTTGGAGAGTATGGCTTGTGGTGATGGTGGGATCCCATGGTGAGCTGGTGTCTGTGGAAGGTCTGCTGTAGTCATGATGATCCTGGTCCATTCCTGCCTCAAGGTGTCCTGCAGTTTCTGAATTAGCTCAGTGACGGCATATGTTATCTGATTAAAGTAGCTTGGAGACCGAATAGTGATGTCTGAGTTTGTAGAGGGGCCCAGTGATATCAGAGAGGGGTACCTTCGTAGGAACTGGACGTGGTCCTCGGTGTGTGACAGCTTCTCCAGCTCATGATCTCTCCTGGTCAGCTCTGAGATTTCCTGCTGGACTCTCTGCTGAAGCTCTTCAACCCGCCTCATTTCGGCTTCCTGTTGGGATCCGATCAGCTGTTGGACGTCGCAGCTTTTCTGGGCCAGGAGCTGCAGCAACTGTTTGAACATTGCCTGGATGTTCTCCAAGGTGTCGCTGGCAGAGCTGGTGATGGCGTCGCCCTCCTTCTGAAGCACCTTCAGGGCCTCCTCTCGGTCCTGGACTCTCTGCCAAATGTCCTGCTGTCTCGGTCCGAGCTCTTGCTGCCACTCGGTCCTCTCTGCTGCAGCGGAGACGGTGTCATGACCTTTGTGCTCGTCCATAGAGCACAGGAAGCAGATGGTCTGTTGGTCGCTGCGGCAGAAGAGCTCCTTCATTTTATTGTGCAGGGAGCAGATGTTCTCCTGGATGTCTGCAGAGGCTGTGACCAGCTTATGGGTCTTAAAAGCTGGAGAGTCGTAATGAGGCTGGAGATGGAGGTCACAGTAGGAGGCCAGACACTGCAGGCAGGACTTGGTGGCTTTCATCTTCCTCCCAGTACAGAAGTCACAGCTCACATCTCCAGGCCCAACGTACCGATGAAGATGAGGGGCATCTTGGAGTGCGACCTTCTTCATTTCCTCCACCAGCTGTGCTAACATGGTGTTCTTTCCCACAACTGGCCTGGGTATGAAGACCTCCCTGCACTGGGGGCAGCTGTAGATCGCCTTCTGGTCCTGCTCTTTCCAGTGGTTTTTGATGCACTCGGAGCAGTAGTTGTGTCCACAGGGAATGGTCACTGGATCCTTTAGTAGATCCAGACAGATGGCACACCTCAGCATGTGTTCGTCCAGTGAGATCCCCCGCTGAGCCATTCTTCCTCCTTCACCCTGAAGAAGTCTGAGCTGCTCTGTGCAGGCAGCCGGATGCTAACCTGAATAGCACGTCGACTCGATTACGTCAGTGAACACCGGAGTGGCAGGGTGGAGCTAGCTGGTCCGACTGCATTCCATGTAGAGGACGGGCCTGAGAGCAGAGCTGGACTGGTCTCAGGTCTGATTCTGCTCAGGTCTTCAGTCCAGTTCAGTCAGGCAGGAATGAAGGTAAACATTTACTCTTCTTAAAACCACAAAGTGGATCCAGAAACATGGAGAGTGGACCTCAGAACTCTGAAGCAGCAGCACCGACATGATTTCACTCTGAACAGGTTGAGCTTCATTCCAGGAGGATGACGGCTGTTGCTTCGGCTCCAGCAGCCTAAATCACCTGAGAACCTGCAGGAACAAGATGGAACCAGATGGGTTGGGTCGGTCTCACTTCACATCTTACTTCCATAAACCAATCCGAACCAGAACCAATGGGTTTCTATCAGAACTGTTTCCTCTGCAGCCCAGACTCTCTGGTGCCACCTGTTGGTGTGGCCTCAGCAGCAGCGCTGTGGGTCTCCGGGTCATGGTGACCCAGTCTGATGACGGGTCCAGCAGGATGAGGACATGATGGGGCCTGGTGTCCAGTAAACACATGGCTGATGATGTTCCCATAAACTGTCCCCTCAGTCTTGAAGGTGGAGATTAAACTCTGAGGAGAGGAGGCCTCAGGATCACCTGCTAACAAATAATAAAAACTAATCATTTTATTTGTATTGTCTTTCAGCAACAGGGCAGCTCAAAGTGCTTTACGTTATAAAAGCACAAAGTCATGGAAACACCGTCAACGATTGAAACGTCACATTTAACCGTCGTTACAGATCAGATTGATGATTCATTGATTATGTTTCAAAAGCAACTTTAACCAGCTGCTGTTTAGACCAGAGGTCATGTAACATGCGCAGTGCGCTGCGGCTGCACAACCAATGGGGACGCAGCTTCGCCGCTGCGAAGAGTTAAACTCAACTGACTCTGTGGTTTTAACAAATGGAGCTGAAGACGTTTCCGCCCAGAAGGAGAGCAGACATTACATCTGTCTGTTTCAGGGAAGAGAAACCAAGCAAAAAATAAAAATCCTCGTAAGCCTGGACCACACAAGGAACTGGAAACCTTCCTCTTGGTGGGTTCTGATTGTGACCTGTGGTCCGTTTTGTCTCTCAGCTCCTGGCCCAGGCGTCTCTTCCAGGTCCGGTTGGTTCTGGTTGGTATGTTGGTTCTGCTGCTCAGGTGTCTAACGCTGCCTGCTGCCTCCTCCAGCTGCCCAGTTGTCCGTGCTGCTGCTTCACCTGGCTCACCTGGCTCTGGAGGCCGGAGTTCACTTCCCTCTGCGACTGGAGGTAACCATGGTAACCACTGCACATGCTGCTGCCCCCTGCTGGGGAACCATGAAGCCCCTCTCTGGTTTCAGGCCATCAGAACCTTCAACAGCATCCTGGAGTCCCTGAGCCGGCAGCAGAGAAGGCTGATCCAGAACGACCAGAACCAGAACCTGTGAGGCTTCTGCTGGGACACTGTCACTGCGGTTCTCAACCGGAAGGTTCGGTCAGTGAATGGATGCTAAGCTCACCTGTCTCCGTTTACCTGTAGGACTCAGCTGGCAGCTGCTGTTGTGATGGTTGGAGGTGAGCTTGATCCGTTAAATGTTCTGGACGGTCCCAGAGAATCCCTGGATCCCAGAGAATCCCTGGATCCCAGAGGATCCCTAGATCCCAGAGGATCCCTGGATTCCAGAGGATCCCTGGATTCCAGAGGAACCCTGGATCCCAGAGGATCCCTGGATTCCAGAGGATCCCTGGATTCCAGAGGATCCCTGGATTCCAGAGGAACCCTGGATCCCAGAGGATCCCTGGATCCCAGAGGATCCCTGGATTCCAGAGGAACCCTGGATCCCAGAGGAACTGTGGATCCCAGAGGATCCCTGGGGAACTATGGATCCCAGAGGAACCCTGGATCCCAGAGGATCCCTGGATTCCAGAGGAATTCTGGATCCCAGAGGATCCCTGGGGAACTCTGGATCCCAGAGGAACCCTAGATCCCAGAGGATCCCTGGATTCCAGAGGATCCCTGGATCCCAGAGGATCCCTAGATCCCAGAGGATACCTGGATTCCAGAGGAACTGTGGATCCCAGAGGATCCCTGGGGAACTCTGGATCCCAGAGGAACCCTAGATCCCAGAGGATCCCTGGATTCCAGAGGATCCCTGGATCCCAGAGGAATTCTGGGGAACCCTGGATCCGGATTTGGAAATGTGCAGAAACGGCTTCCATGTTTCTAGTTTCCTTCTTGTCTCAGACTATGAGTTTCAGGTCAGCCTCTTGGAGGCGCTGTGTCGCCTCACGCCACGCAGAGAGCGTGAGCAGAGAGCCAATCAGTGGTTCGACAGCAGTGACATCAGATCCGCCTTCTGTGACATCAGAGACGCCGACTTTGAGGTGGTGAGTGACTCACCTGCTCGGTGTGGACACCTGCTCTACCTGGTTCTGATCTACACCTGTCTTCACCTGCAGGACTGCAGACGCTTCCTGAACTTCGTTAACCGTTACCATGGAGACCAGAGAAGGTGACATCCCATAATGCAGTTCTTCTGGGTGTTTTCATGATTCCTGGTCAGTTTTGGATCTGAGTGAGTTCTAGATGGTTCAGACTAATTCCTGGTGATATTTGGTTCTGTCCGTCAGAGTGTACACCTTTCCCTGCCTGAAGGCCTTCCTCAGCTCCACACAGGTACCTGTCAATGGACGCAGAACCAGAACTTTGAGCCCGGCACACAGCACTGCATCATGCTGTCTCTGCAGTTGTTCCGACCCAAAGATGAAAAACTGGACAAGTTCTGGATCGATTTCAACGTGGGTTCGGGATGTGTGAGCTTTTTCATCGATGATCCTCAGGTTGGTTCCTGTTTACCTTCACAGGAAGGTTCTGCTGAGCAGAACCAGTGAAGGGTTCTGCTGCGGCACCATAGATGTAACTTCCTGAAGGACTAGTGTGGACATGTCCCCACCAATGGACTAGTGTGGACATGTCCCCACCAATGGACTAGTGTGGACATGTCCTCACCAATGGACTAGTGTGGACATGTCCCCACCAATGGACTAGTGTGGACATGTCCCCACCAATGGACTGTGTGGACATGTCCCCACCAATGGACTAGTGTGGACATGTCCCCACCAATGGACTAGTGTGGACATGTCCCCACCAATGGACTAGTGTGGACATGTCCTCACCAATGGACTAGTGTGGACATGTCCCCACCAATGGACTAGTGTGGACATGTCCTCACCAATGGACTAGTGTGGACATGTCCCCACCAATGGACTAGTGTGGACATGTCCCCACCAATGGACTAGTGTGGACATGTCCCCACCAATGGACTAGTGTGGACATGTCCCCACCAATGGACTAGTGTGGACATGTCCCCACCAATGGACTAGTGTGGACATGTCCCCACCAATGGACTGTGTGGACATGCTCTGATCGTCTCTAGCAGCTGGAGGAATCGGTCAGACCTGTCCTGCTTCAGCTGCACACTGCTGGTCAGACTGGGAATCAGGAGTTCACCAGTTTAATATCATCACACAGCAACAGGCAAATCACATCTAATTCAGAATAAAACTACAAGACACATAATAATAAAAACAGAAATTATGTGAATATCCTCCTTGTGATCTACCAGCTTGGTTTTACATTTTACATCTGGAGGAAAATATATATTTAAGAGTCACATTGTCTCCCCTCATGGACAACATTGATTATGTTCTGGGCAAATAAATCATCTGCTGCCGCTTGACATGTGGTGCAGATTAACTATAACATTGGAGCCAAGATCCGCTGTTTTCCCACTTTAGCTTCAATGCTAGTTAACACACACACACACACACATACACACACACACACACACACTCACACACACACGGAGGATTACACAACAGTTTAACACACTTTTCCTCCAGATATATTTGGTATTTTCCACGCTTAATGCCACTCAGCAGCGGTTTGCTGGTTGACGAATTCAACATGAATATCACACAATGTGGGGGACGTTCTGACAATTCTAAGGGCCCTGACCGACAGGGGCCCTCCACAAAAAAAAGAAAAAAAAAAGAAAAGAACATTACAAAATAATAAATTGGGGACATGTCGATTACTGTTGTTGTGCTTTTAAAAATTGTTTTTAACAGTAAAAATTAAATGTTATCCCTCCCAGACCAAAACACACGCATCTATTTTCACTGAACTCCCCCTGGATCTGCGTTAAATGGTTCGTTCCTGCTGGGCGGTGACGTTTTCAGCAGCAGTCAGTACAAGACAAGAAACATGGCGGTTACTATGCTGCCTAGAAAAATAATGAAGTCAAGTTTTCAAAAACAGATGAGAGAAAAAGACAAAAGTGTGAATTTGTAACAGTTTTTCTCCAAGAGGTGAGTAGACTGTGAGATCAATCATTTAGCATAGTTAGCTTAGCTACAGACTACTGTTTGCCTCCATAGCATTGAATGAATTAAGGAAAAGAAATGCCAACATATTTAACTCTTCCCTGTACCTTTTACCACTTAACAACAGGTGAGTCGGTCAGCAGCAGCTCTAACCCCCCACGCCCCCAGTGAAAAAACTGAGCAACACTGTGTTCAATAACAAGCTAGTTAGCATCATTCCAGGGATCCATAGGGATTTCTCTCTCTTTGCTCTTTTTATAATTGCGCAACAAAAACAATGTATTTGTTGCTGACAGAAATTCAAACAATCTTTATAAAATGATAATAAAAAACAGCCTCCTGTCTGGACTGCAGCCAGTCCACAGTTTTACCTGGGCTTGCATTTAAATCAGATATCTGTTGCCACGTCCCTCCTCACCCGTCCTCTCCTGACCCGTCCTCTCCTGACCCGTCCCCTCCTGACCCGTCCCCTCCTGACCCGTCCCCTCCTGACCCGTCCTCTCCTGACCCGTCCTCTCCTGACCCGTCCTCTCCTGACCCGTCCTCTCCTGACCCGTCCCCTCCTGACCCGTCCTCTCCTGACCCGTCCTCTCCTGACCCGTCCCCTCCTGACCCGTCCCCTCCTGACCCGTCCTCTCCTCACCCGTCCTCTCCTCACCCGTCCTCTCCTCACCCGTCCTCTCCTGACCCGTCCTCTCCTGACCCGTCCTCTCCTCACCCGTCCTCTCCTCACCCGTCCTCTCCTGACCCGTCCCCTCCTGACCCGTCCTCTCCTCACCCGTCCTCTCCTGACCCGTCCTCTCCTGACCCGTCCTCTCCTCACCCGTCCTCTCCTCACCCGTCCTCTCCTCACCCGTCCTCTCCTCACCCGTCCTCTCCTGACCCGTCCTCTCCTGACCCGTCCTCTCCTGACCCGTCCTCTCCTGACCCGTCCTCTCCTGACCCGTCCTCTCCTGACCCGTCCTCTCCTCACCCGTCCCCTCCTCACCCGTCCTCTCCTCACCCGTCCTCTCCTCACCCGTCCTCTCCTCACCCGTCCTCTCCTCACCCGTCCTCTCCTCACCCGTCCTCTCCTGACTCGTCCCCTCCTGACCCGTCCTCTCCTGACCCGTCCTCTCCTGACCTGTCCCCTCCTGACCCGTCCTCTCCTCACCCGTCCTCTCCTCACCCGTCCTCCTGACCCGTCCCCTCCTCACCCGTCCTCTCCTGACCCGTCCTCTCCTCACCCGTCCTCTCCTCACCCGTCCTCTCCTCACCCGTCCTCTCCTGACCCGTCCTCTCCTGACCCGTCCTCTCCTGACCCGTCCTCTCCTGACCCGTCCCCTCCTGTCTGAAATTAAAGCTGCAGTATGTAACTTTTATAAAAAATATTTTTTACATACTTGTTGAAATTGTCATTGTGTTGTGACAGTATGGTATAAAAGGTCATTTGTGAAAAAAATCTTTCCTCTGCTTTCTCCCAGTGCTAGAAACAACCAGTCAGACCAATCAAAGTTTTAGTGCCGTCAATCACAATCTCATGTGGTGCTGCTCATCCTTCCACCCCTCACTTTGTGTCGTGCTGCAGCTAGCATAGCACAGAGCTGTGCTGATTCAAACTGTGAATGCTCAGGTTAGTTAGCAGAGCTACCAATGATGGGAGACAAACGGCTTAATAAGTTGTTTCTCCCCCATTAGCACATTTAGCATTGAGTGAATGAGGATGATTGGCGGCACTAAAACCCTCCTCCTGGTTCTGATTGGTTGTTTTTGGTCAGAACGGCGTATTACTTTAGCTAACAATAGTTCAGGTAGGAGGTGGAGGAGATTGTTTCCACAGATTATCTGTCTCATAGCAAACCGTCATAACATGGTGACATCTTTAACAAATATGGAGAAAGACTCGAGAAACTGTAACAGTAGTTGCACAGGAGGGGCCCAATTTAATTTTTCGTCCTGGGGCCCAAGATTCCTGGCAGTGGCCCTGATTAGATTACTTCTGCTTTAACATATTTATATTTCATACTGTGTTTGGTAGCTGCTAAAATATTATTTTCAAAAGGTAATATTAATCCGACAAGCCTGATCAGGACATCCTGATTTATTGAGTTAGACTGACTGGTGTTCACATAGAAGTTCTGTATTTATTGTTGGCACTAGAAAAGGAAAGAAAAGGCCTTCCAGTGCATCAGCCCCCTGCTTCTCCTCATCCCACCATCTCGCAGCACAAAGTTACACCCTTCTGTGGCGCTAAAGAAAACCATGCACAAGTCTTATTGCAGCTCAAGCCATCCAGAGGGATTTCTTTGGTTCTGGTTCTGTGCTGGCCCTACAGGAACCACGGGTTCCTCTGATGGGGAACACTAATGAAACATGGAAGGTCTTCAGTTGGTGGTGGTTAAACAATCTGATGTTCTGGTCCGGGTTTGTTCTGCAGGGTTTCCTCTGGGCGTCCATCCACCTGCAGATGGAGGACGTGAATGATTACAGTCTGAAGTTGAAACAGAACGGTAAGAAGATGGAAGACCTCCAGAACATCTGGACAATGTGACAGAACCTCCTGAAGTTCTTTATAAAGCTTCATGTTGATTGGAGGAGTAGCGACAGTGTTGTAGCACAGAACGGCCTGGTGGGGGCAGCATTGTGTCTGCAGTAACACCATGGTGGCATCAGCTCAGATAATGATGATGATGATGATGTTTCTGTGGCCTTCCTCACTCATTAAGATTCCAGAACTAGAACCGGTAGATCAGAGCCACCAGATGTTTTACATCTATGCTTTAATGAGACTCAGTTTGTGTTTTTTTTCCCATCATGCTCCTGGGCAGAGACGGTCCTCTGCGTCAGGCTGACCAACCCCATCATGCACCTGAACACCAGAAGTCACGTGGTGGAGCTGACCTTTGACCCTGAACACCAGCAAGAGCTGGAGGAGGCCGCAGGGAGAGTCTTCAATGTACCTGTTGGTCCACCTGCATGTTGGAACAGCGCCCCCTGCTGGTCACTGCTGCCGGTGTCTGAGCCGAGAGGCGAAGCTTCACCTGAGTAACTGTTGGTGTTTTCAGAAACAGGTGAGTCCATCCGGCGCCAGAGGAGCGGTCCGGACCTCGCCCTCTGCAGACACGGCTCGGTCCTACAGCCGCAAGAAGCCGCCAAGCAAGAGTCAGCTGAAGAGTGAGTCTAGTTCCGCTCAGAACCTCCACCAGATGCCCGCCTGACCACAGCACCACCATGTTTACTGCCGGTCCTGGACCTGAACCGTCCACGGCTTCAGGAACTCATTGTTTAGATCAGAACCAACTGTCACATGACCTGGAATGAACCAATCAGAAGGATCCCAACAGCTCTGTCTCTCCCCAGTTCTACCGCTGTCGTCTCCGAGCAGCGAGGATGAGTCCACCTCACTGAAGGTAACCAGGACACCGAGCGACCGACCCAATGGCCGACCAAGCTAACAACCAACCGACTGACTTGTTTATCTGGTTGTAACTCTGAGGTTTTGTTTTTCAGCCTACGGCTTCAAACCGAGCTGAAGTTCTGTTTGACCAGATCGTACACTCCACTCCTAAGTTCAGCGGTGAGTCAACGGTCAGGGAAACCCGGCGGTGACCGGCCCGGGTCGTCTTTTGGTCCATCAGAGAGAATCTCAGGTTTCTGGTTCAGCTGCTTTCCAGCCACTGTTGGATCCACCTGATGGAGCCGACGGTTCAGAAGCTCACCTGTCGAGCCTGGAGGAGCCCCCATCAGGTGATCTGCAGGGGGCGGAGCTTCAGACGACGCAGCACCTGACAGAGGGACTTGAAGAAGGAAGCAGCTCTCCCTCTAACAAGGTTCATTTCCTGTTTCTGACTGGAGTCAAACCTGAGAAGATTTTCATGTTTACCTGTTTTTTGTTCTTCTGCAGGAAAACCTGAGGAAAAGAGAAGCTTCAGATTCAGGTCTCACCTGTTCATTTACCTGGATGATGGCTGCACCAATAAAAGATGTTAAAATGAATGATGGTCTCTGTTAGATGGTAGGCTCCAGTTTGACCTGGCTCTGTCCAGAATAACCAACACTCTGAACCACAGGCTACCTGTCCGACCAGGCCGAGGGCGTCGCCCCCTCCAAGAGGAAGGCGGAGCCTCTGCAGGACTGGGCGGAGTCTGAGTTGCCAATGAAAGGTAGTTTAATGCTTAGTTCAGTTTGTTTAATGTTTCTGATGCTCACCTGGCTGCCCAGCAGAGGGGGCGGAGCTAGCGGAGGAGGAGGCTCTTCAGAGCGAGGGACCGAAGCAGAAGGCGGAGCCAGAGTCACACCTGACATCCGACATCACTGCTGCGTTCAAGTCCTTCAAAGCCCAGCTGGAGCAGCGCTTCTCCGTCTGTAGCCACACTTGCTCTCCATCAGTGGCTCAGCTGCTCGTCAATAATCAATAATTAACATGGCTGATTGACTCCATGATCTCAGGGCTGCTGGCAGGAGGTCCAAGCTGAGGTTCTCAGGTCCCTGAGGGACTGTCAGCAGCATGTGTCCTCACTGCTCACAGCCGTCCACCAGCACAGGTAAGTGACGCCACACCTGCCTCCACAAACCACCACAAGCTCCGCCCACCTCCACAAACCTGCCCATCATCATGGACGTGTTGTTGATGTTGGTGTGTGTTGGTGTGTGTGCACACTCACTTTTTTCTCTCTCGGTGAAGGCGGACGCTTTTTCCCTTCCTGCCCCGTTTGCTCTGTTTTGTGCTGCTTTTTCTTCTTTTTCTATATTTTTGGAGCCTTTCTTTGCACATCATCCAAATCTACAAATTATGGATCTGATCAACCGATCTCTCAATGCAGTTGATCAAATTTCAGACGAGAAGTCTGGGCACAGAGAGCCTCTTGTCCTTCTGGGACACCCAGCAGGATTCACCCTGGATTTATTCATGATGACAGGATTTCTGCTGTTTGGAGCTTCTGGATTCCTGGATTATCAACACATTTGTGACGGACTTGGCCGAACTAGAGAACACTCAGACTGTTGGTGTGGACAGAGACCAGGACTCTAAAACTCACTAATGGGATGGAATCGATCTTGGAGAAGTTGCTGGTTTCGGCTCAGTGGAACGATCAAACTAATTTGGAT